>NW_026082821.1:799-12347 GCF_006386435.1 Epinephelus moara | reverse complement strand
ACTACTTAAACCTATGATGTCGCTGAGAGTGAGAAGCTCATGTTCACAGATATTGATTGAACTTCCCTAGGCCATGGAAATAACATTGGAATTCCGACTTTAGGTGATGCTTGGCTTTAATAATTATTTTGCCGGTCACTGCATGATTGACTACAGTAATTACATGTCCAAAAAAACTGCACTTCTTGCCCTAAACTTTCATTGAAACTGGACCAGTGGTCTGGCAGTACTCGCTTTTTTAAGTTGGAAATGTTGTCTTTAAATTATAGCATTCCTTTTCTATTTTAAATGCCTGACCACAAAGCAAAAATGATTCAACCCTCAGTTTTGTTTTTTTGAAATATCAGCGGTAGTATTGAATAAATTACAACTTTTTTTTCAGTGCTGGGATGCATCATTTTCTCAGCTTTTGCAAAAATCTGAGCCACAGCACCACAAATGTCACCTGAGAAAGATGGATAGACACACCTGATCCATAAAGCAGCTTACCGTGGAGTGAAGCAGTGGTGTGTGGGAGGTGCTCTGGCTGCTGAAGAAGCCGTGTTGCGGCACCAGGTACTCGTCTGCATCCACAGCATCCACCATGTCCTCCCCACTGATCAGGCTGCGGTACAGTTTAGTGTCTGTGGGACTCGGCAGGTGCATGCGGTCATCGCCCTGGAACAGAAATTTACCTAGTCAGCTTTATGTGTCCGACAGGTTACCAATGCATCTTCAAACAATATTTAATAATATATTTAATACTGTTAGATCTGAGCTGAAATGATACCTGAATGACGAGATATCGAGAAGGATCCCGGGCCATTTTTGTGAATTCAGCTATTAGTTCTCGGAAACGAGGTCGGCTGTCTGCATCAATCATCCAGCCTGCACAGACACACCAGCAGATATCATCGTGAGACAAGAGGATAACTTTAAAGGAATACTTCACTCACAATATATTTATTTGTGTATTAATCAATCGCCTTCTGTTACGGTGAATTTGTGAAGAAAACTTTTCTCATGCCTCCATGGAGAATTATAAACTGGAGAAATTTCTGGATGAATTAAAATAAAAGGGGGCCATGTTCAACAACAGCAAAACTATATCAAAACACACTAGCCCTTTTTAGACAGGAGTTGTGCAAATTAGCAGGAAAGCCCAATCAGTCTTTTTTCAGCATTGGCAGTATAAAAACAAAATCAGGGAGTGCAGCAAAATGCCGCCTACCTACTTTTGTTTATACAGAATGCGCCTTTTTCGGGGCAATGGGGGGCGTGAGCAAGTAACAAAACGTGTAGCTCAGTGTGTGACGTAAACAGTGACGTGGGAGGGAAGCCGTGGCTGGTCAGTCCTTCAGCGATTCTCTCGTAAGTCGGCCTGTTCTTCACCGTCCCCGTCATCTGACGGTTAATGGCCTCTTCGTTTGCGAGGACAAGGAGGGCGCGCAATTCCTTGTCTCCCCAGTTGCTCATCTTTACAGTGTCTGTCAGGTTTGTGTTTCCCTCTTGCTACTAGCTGCTCGCTAATTCCTGCTATCAGCTGTTTCCTGTTTATCCACCGCCAGTGGGTCGCATGTGCAGCGTCATCAACAGCTCCTCCCACAAGTCATCAACAGCCCCTCCCGTTGCGGAAAGCAGCCTCGTTCTGTTTATACTAAAAGGGTTCCTCCAATATGTCTACCCTACGAGGCGGAAAATTGGGCACCTCGGATCAACTCGCCAATCCGGCTCTGTGTGTCTAAACGCTCGCAGCTTGCCGGCAAAACGGTCCAACATTCGCAGAAAATCTGGCAGTGTAAAAGGGGCTACTGTTTACAAACTCACACACAACTCACATATATTTTTGCAAAAAGCTTACTATTTAAAACACATACGAGCAGCATGCCTGAGCAAGTGTTTGAATTCTGCTTGTACTTTTTGTTTTTGAGATGGAAGAGTTTTGGTTTTCACAAAAATGTTTGTGTTATGTAAGTACTGAGACTACGACTGAATAAATGAGAATTGGATTACATTGAAGGAGTTGTGTGAGAGTTTGTAAACAGATGTTCAATAGTTTTGCTGTTGTTACACGTGGACCCCATTCACTCCAGTTCATTAAGGATTTTCTCAGGTTTTTGATTCTACATTCATCGTGGGGGAGTGCCAGAAAAACAGTTCTCTTCTCGTATTCAATGCAACACAGAGTGAGAAATCAATACACAAATGATAATGCTGTGGGTGAAGTATCCCTTTAAGGCGAGACATGGCAGGCAAAAACATTGATTTTTCATGCTGTGGTTAACTTTGAGATTTTGGGCTAGTTTACTCCTTGAATATGTATTCTTTCAAACTGATATAAAGAAAAAGTTTCTCCTGAATTTACCAAAGAGTTAGCATTGTGCAGTGTAGGCCAATATGTTTATTAGCTGGGTTACTACAGCTGTAGGCCTTATATGCCTGTCATGTTATTAAATGATCAATTTTCATGAGCTTGAAATATACTATATTATTATTGCTAAGGGCCTGAACATTTATTCTGTTTGTGAGCAATTGTTTCCAATAGAAATGTATTAAATTCCCCAATGTAAATCTTTGAATGCTGTTTTCTCAAAATGAGTTTTTTGTCATACTCCAAGTTGAACATCTCAGCCTCTGTAGAACCTATGTACACCAAACTTTCCAGTTATACACCTAGCTATATTCTGAAGATATTCACAGAGGGATTTCTTAATAAATCATTCCTAGCCTGATTTACGTGACATTTTATTCCCAAAAATATGGCGAAATCGATTTTTTTAAAGGCTATGGACAGTATATTTTGATTTTCTAGGTAATAAAAGCAGATATGCTTAACTCCCTCTGTAATTTTTTTCCATCTTATATGTAAACAAAATGGAAAAAGTTATTTTTGATAAAGCACCTGGCTTTATCAGATGTTCAGATTTATCTTCCTAATATATGCAAATTAGTGCATATGTAATGAGATAATACCGAATTTGCATAATTAAACATTACAATTTTAAAAACTTGTAATACAATTTTTTTCATACTATTGTAAGTAATCAACTGAGGAAGTTTCAACCATCCCACCAAGCTTACATTTCACCATGATCATGTAGACGTCTATGGTACAGATTGGTGGTTGAGGCAGTCGCTCCCCTTTCTCCAGAACCCCGGCGATATCACTGGCTGGAATCCCATCGTACGGTTTGGTCCCAAATGTCATCAGCTCCCAAACTGTTACGCCTACAGAAAGGAAGACAGTGTCAGTCTGTTGAGCTGTCATTCACTTTGTTTTGCTCCCAATAAAAGGGAGGCAATGCGAGTGACAGGATGTAAGCTTCCCAAATATCACACAGTATCAAAATAGCTATGTTGACAAATTGGCTCTGCCTGCACGAGTGGGAGTTAGCAGGATGCATCTCTGTGTTGGAGGAACTGAAGAAAGGAAAAGGAGAAAAGGAAGCCCGTCACTTCTGCCAGGGTCTGCTGATGCTCTTGCCATATTGAGCGGAAGGCATGATCAAAACCCTCGGGGAAAGGAAGATTTGGAAGCTGGCCCACACATAAAGCTGTGCTGTGTGTGTGTGTGTGTGTGTGTGTGTGTGTGTGTGGAGGCATCTGTGCATATGTGTGCTCCTGGTGCTAGAAGAAATGTTTATGTGGGTTGTGGCAACAATCTCTTCTGACGTGATGTTGTCCATCCGAGACTGCTGGTGTGTAGGTGTGTGCTACCTGTGTCCTAAAAAATCACAGATGCTTCCAAGATGTTCTCCCTTCTCATTTTGTGTTTTAAAATGTTGACAGATCCAAAAACAACATCCAGCCGAGGCTTCAAAATGTCGCTCCTCTCTCTGCCTCACTTGCTGTTAAAACACTTTATTTGGCAATGAATAAATATTTCTCCAGTGAGACTCTCATCAAAACTCAAGAGTACAAAAGCCCAGCTGTTTTACATATCTGAAGTTATGCAAGGATCTGAGCTGCAGGGTTCCTGCATCGCAGCCGAGTCGCCAGAATAAAATGTTGTCATTGTACGTTTCTGCAAACCATGGACACGTTACTTTTGTACATTTCATATGTATGATGTAGTCCAGATTACATGTGTGTGAGGTGAGTTTCTCATCAGAAGGAAAAGGGGAAGGTGTATGGCGTGACACCTCAGTGAGACCTCTGCCAAGCAGCTGACAGCAGCAGACCGCTGTTCAAGACCAACAGAAGCAGGCGTTTCATTACGACAATTCCCACCATTTCCTGCCGTGCCTGTGACGTCCAAACTGGGTATTTTAAGCCAAAACACGCTGTTTTCCCAAAACTTACCAAGTGGTTTTTGTGCCTAAACCTAACCACACACTGACCACAGTGTTGTCACAGCGTAAAATGAAAAACTGAAGCATCAAGAAACGTTAAGTTTCAATATATCAGCTGCATATGAAACATAAAAATGTAACATATCTGTGGTTTGCAGAAATGCGCAATGCCAGCATTTCCAGTGTGCCACACTGGGTTAAGAGCAGAGCATGCATTCACAACATAAAGCACAAAGACTTACCATAACTCCACACGTCACTCTGGTGTGTGTACGTTCTGTTCAGGATAGATTCAAGAGCCATCCATTTTATTGGCACCTGTGGAACAAAACAGCAGTAATGTAATCATCTCCAAATGTTACAGCAACTTTCAAATATACCTGTAATTTTACACTCCACATGATATATGTTTGAATATATCTGGACAATAAGCTTGACTGGAACACAGAAGATATTTTCTTGTGATGAATACAGCACCGTGCTTCATCAGACGGTTTTTGCTGGCAAGATTTTACATGCCTATGTTTGCTGAGGGTGTTTTGCAAGAGGGAGGAAGAGAAGGTTAATTAGCTCACTGAAACAGCAGCCTCATCTGTATACTTGCCAATGGATTCTGAACAGCAATGTCTATAATAGTCTGTTAAAAGCAGTAATAACTTAATTTGTACCTTGATATCATCTAGTCAAATTTGGCACTTTGTTAAATTAAAGTCCCTCACTCTCTTTGCCACATGCAGAATATAATGTAACTGCACTGTCATCTAGTGGTGCACATTTGCATTAGTCAAGCATACAGAAAACCACAAGCTCATGTAAATGTTTCTGGTGCATTCATTTTAAAGAGCTGGACATCTGCCCCTCTGTCGAGGACAAGGAATAAAATCTCTGGATGGAAAATGATCATTGTATTAAATCATCAGTCAAAACTATTATGCCATCAGTTTGGGAAAAATATACTACGGATGTAACGAGGTTCTGACATCATAAAGAGGTAACACGCCAATGACAAGTATATTCTACCATAGTATGGGATTTATGACAAAGTTAAAGGGACAGTTCACCCCAAAATACAAAACAGATATTTTTCCTTTTACTTGTAGTGCTGCTTATCAGTCTAGATAGTTTTGGTGTGAGTTGCAGAGTGTTGGAGATATCAGCCGTAGAGATGTCTGCCTTCCCTCAAATATAATGGAACTAGATGGCACTCGGCTTGTGGTGGTCAAAGCGCCAAAAAATGCATTTGAATTCAATTACTCAAGATGGTTGAGCTTATGACGGTGCAAGATGTAACAATTAGTGGCGTCCTCCTTGTCTGAGACGTTAGCTAGCTCAGGTGAGCTACCATAAGCCTCTCATCCATGAGTGGATGCACGTTTCTGTCTGCACGGTGATACGGTTGGCAGATGTAGTTTGGTAGAAGGAAAATAGTTTCTACATGAAACTGGTTTCAATTTCAAGGACTGTGGATTATCTTGAGTAACCGGGTTATGATTTCTGGAAAGAGACATTGCTGTTGAATTTTTCAAATGTATTTTTTGGCGCTTTGAGCACCACAAGCTGAGTGCCATCTAGTTCCATTATATTTGAGAGAAGGCAGACAACTCTATAGTGACACCAGAACAATCTAGACTGATAAACAGCACTACAGTTAAGAGGAAAAACATGCAATATTGATTTTGTCCCTTTAAGAAAAAGAATACAAATGCTTACAAGTATCATATTGTGGAAAATATTACATTACTGTGTATTAAAGAAAGAGTAAAGGTCACCCTGCGAGTAAACACGAGCGCTACACATTTTTCTGTGAGGAAAATAGTGCTTTCAGCTGCACAAAGAAACGTTGATAAGAGACGGGACTTATCTGATTTGTCATTTTTCTTCTCTCTGACAGAACTATTTATACTCATTACATAAGATAGAATCTGGAGCAAAGCTACAAATGCAAAATCTTTCCAAACATGGAGCAAATTCATTCATCTACAGGAAGTCGTTTGTCTAACAACACTCAAGTTGTAACAAGCTATAAATGCACAAGTGAGGCTGCTCTTAGGCCTATTTGTGTGCAGCAACAACTGATGGCTGTGAAACTAAAGACTGAATTTAATTTGTAGGGCGGAAAAAAATTCTTTTAACTTATTTTATCTTTCTGAAACATTCATAAAAGACAGACCGGGACCTGCTGTCTGTAGACTACTTTAATCTCCAACCCACCTTTCCTCCATCGGCGTGGTACTCTTTCTCATCTGCATTGAGGAGTTTTGCCAGACCAAAGTCAGTGATCTTGACATGTTGAGGAGTCTTCACCAGGACGTTTCTCGCTGCCAAGTCACGGTGCACTAAGTGGCGCTCCTCCAGGTAGTTCATACCCTTTTGTCAAACAAACAATGAAGAACAAGTTATTACATAAGTGCAGTGCTCTTTCTCACAAGCTGTCTGATATGGCTGGATTCTGCGGTGTCAGAACACGGAACCGCCGCTTGATCAGACACGATCAAAGATCTAAAAATGCTTTCATGCTACACTTGTCATCATGGCCTATTTCCCAGAGTCAAAACTAAACGTGGTGAAACTGCCTTTAGCTTCTATGCCGCTCAAATGTGGAACAAAGTGCAACAACAGCTGAGACTTGAAACAATAGACTACTGCAGGGATGAGTCCTAAAATGTGGAAACAAATGAGCATTTTGTACATCTTGTCAATTTGGTTAGATTCCTAAAATAAGGTCTGTGGTTGACACAAGCTTAAGAGATTTTCACATTTTGCTCCACAACATAAAATATGTCAGTAAATCCCCCACTCCTGAATTTTGAAGCTTTAACATGTCTTTAAAAAGGCAGTTGCTAACAAGTGGCTAAATGAGACTACAGAGCAACAGTACACTTTACAGCCTCACTGTGCCGGTGACGTTAAAGTCATGAGAGCAAGGTATAATTACTTTATAGCAGGAGTGTCAAACTCATTTTAGTTCAGGGGCCACATACAGCCTAACTTGATCTCAAGTGGGCCGGACCAGTAAAACCATTGCGTAATAACCTATAAACAATTTACGTACAATGTGAAAACATTCATCCATTTACAAAACAAATGACGAACAGCCCATGCCTCAGCAGCAGGGCTCCACTGATACTGTTTTAAGACAAAAGTCTGATACAGTTTATTTTGTACTGGAGCTGCTGGTTGACGATATTTTGCACAGTGTTCAATATCTTTAAATATGAACACAGACAGGATTCATTGTTATTTCAGAGTTTCTGGTCAGAGTGGAGAAGCCTCTGAGGCACCATTTTACACGAAGTATATATTAATATCTATTAACTGTTTCTCCTGAAACCTCTCAGCCTTCACAAGAGCATCAACATTTAGAGCCCGTCCCAATACCCCCCTTAGCCCTGCCCCTTGGCCCTACCCCTACATTTGCCATTCCCGCGAGGGGTAGTGGTGTCCCAATTCCTTTTTGCGTGTAGGGGTAGGGGGCATAACGAGGGGTAGTGGGTATGAAACTAGCCCTTCGGAGCGAGGGATTTCAGATGCTGACTTGCCAGCGAAGGGTAGACGTCGCCATGGCTACCACCGAGCAAGAGACGGGGGAAAAAGTTCATACATTGCTAATGTTACCGTCGTCAGGTTGCTTGTTAGCTAGCTAGCTAGCTCGCACTATCTGGCGCCTGTCATCTGTCCTGTTCTGCAAAATTGTCGGATTTTTCAGATTACGATAACACGCCAGCTAGTATAAATATGCTGCCTCGTAATGTTAGCTGGTTAGCTAGCTAGCAGAAGTCCCCTGTCATCTGTCGTTCATCAAAAGAAGCATGATGAATGCGGCAAACGCGATCGGTAGGATGAACTCAACTGGAGACTCCATTGTAGATGCCAGTTGGAAATGTAGATGGCTCGCAGCTTCCTGTTTAAAATAGTTACGTATGCGTGAACGTAACCGACGCGGTGACGTAGTGAGTGATGTCCCAATTCCTAGGGAAAGATTTCAACCCCTACCCCTTCATTTCGAGGGCCAAGGGGTAGTGGGCAAGGGGGGGTATTGGGATTGGGCCTAAGTGTGCAAAGTCATCTAGTGGGCAAAATTGGACCCTTTAGCAGGCGTGTTCTGGCCCGCAGACCATATGTTTTACACCCCTGGTTTATAGCCTAGCATTAGGTTGTACCTCTAGCAATTGCATTTCTGCTTCAAAAAATATAAAAGTGATGTTTTTGAGAAGATAATCTTGCTGAACAAAATGTGTTAGCATCATAAACTTTTGTCTCCCACAGACCTTATTTTCTGCAATACTCCAAAATCCAGTGGAAAAATAACATCATGGCTATTTGTCGAGGGAACTGGGACAATGCTAACTTCTTGGTCGGCCTACAAAGAAAGTCATCTCTGCAGCACTCTATGCCGACTACATCCTGTGTCGCTGTATGAATAAATTTGTCTAGCATAACCAGTCATGCCATTCAGCTACATTTCTCAGCAGTTATAAGCAGCACGTACTGTTCTGTCTAGCAGCTGCAAAACAACTTGATGTGATCTGCAGAAATTCTCAGTAGCCTTTGTTTTGATCACATGTCCTGTATAACTTAAAAAACAGACACACACAAACTTGAGATAAACATTATAGTTGCTGCAGGCAAACAACATTGAAACCTTAATCCAGCCCCATGCAGGTCACACCTATTGAACAGACAACACCATGTAACTTGATGCCTTTTATGAGGTTCCTTTCTTACCTTGGCTATCTGCACACACCAGTTGAGCAGGTACTGGGAGCCGATATTGTCCTTGTTCTCTTTGACATAGTCCAGCAAGCAGCCGTAGGGCATCAGCTGGGTGACGAGCTGCACTGTGGACGTCAGGCAGATGCCGAGCAGACGACACACGTGGGGGTGTTCCACGCTGGCCATCACATAAGCCTCCTATGGTGCGCGTGCACAAATACGAAAAAAAAAAAGTCATTTAATGTTTTATATTATGGTGAGGCAGTCAGATGTTACAAACAACAAGACAACACCCTTATCTAGTGTATAGAGAAAAAAAAGCTATTCTTATTAATGGTGCAAAGACAAAAATAGAACAGAACTGAACAAATACTGGTGCATGAGTCCACACTTATCCTGGAAACTGATAGCTCGAGAAACATGACATTTGTGGAAATATCCAGTGTTGGGGATAAGTTTCTTAGCAGCAGTCATACCCAGCCAAGCATATTTTATGCGGCTCAGCTGAGAGTGGAAACTCTCAGTCGTCAAAACAGAAAAGCGACTTAAAGAAAAAATGATGGGGATAATCCACACTGGCCACCAACTGCAGGCTTCCAGCAGGGAGACCCGTGCAAACAGCACTTCAAACTGAGCTTTCCTGAGTAGATTTCCTGCCGTGAGTACATTAATTGTACCCCACATGACTATTACAGTATCAACACTGTGTGGTAAAAAAACACTCAATTGTTAGGAGCTTTGTAATTTTGACAGTCTGATGAGGAAGAGGCTTTAAAGCACATTTAAAAACAAGCCTATGCCCTCAAGTCATGAAGTTCAGAGGACATGCATGTCCACCACAACTTCCAGATGTACAATGACTGAGCAACACAACCGCAAAATCACAGGATCTAACATGCACATTCAGCCGTTTGCATAATGCTTTTTGAACAGGCTGCTTCCTCAGTGCGGCTACAGGACTGCATTCCTTTCCAGAACACCTCAGCCTTGGATTACAAACCAACGCCCACGCAAAGCCCTCCAATGAATTAATCCCATTTTCTACAGCTCCATAAGAGGGTCAACAGCGTAGAACCATGACACGTTCTCCATTACAAGGAAAATAAGTAGTCATTAGTTTCAAATCAGGTTGCATGCACTATAAATTACAGGATACGTTACAGTTAACCTGACATCTGGAAAGCAATAATTGTCACTCACTTTGTGCAACGCACTGAGGTACGCCTGAGCCGTGTTAATCCAGTCAAAAATATTGTGATAGTTACTACCAAATGTGCACAGAGATTTTCAACTTTTGGTAGCAGACACTTGACTGAAGTAGTCTGGGAAATAACATGTCAAATGAATGGCTTATTTTAGTTCTGACTCAGTTTTACAGTAAACCTAGAGTCTAAAAATGTGCCACATGAATCAGTGAACCTACGTCCAAGATCTCTTTGTTTGCTTTTGGCGATGTGGCCTCCCTCAAAACCTTGATGGCGACTGGGATCTTCACATCCTCTCCCTCTGGAACCCACAGGCCCTGTGTGGACACAAGTTTGTTATTTCGCATGCTTTAATTACACCTGAATCATCGAGTGAACACAAGTGCACACATGAAAATGTATAGTACAATTATATATGCTGACATGTATGTACTGCATGAACGCAACCCTGCCTCCAAACACTTTGTTCTATTCTATATACATGAAGACCTTTAGCCTTAGTCCCCTCTAAACCCAGTGGTGGAAATAAAGTAAGTGAGTAGATTCACTCAAGTGCTTCATTTAAGTACAATTTTGAGGCACTTGTACTTCCATGTATGCCACTCTTGTACTTCATTTCAAAGAGTAATATTACTTTTTTACATCAGCAGTAATAATCATGCTGCTTATATCTTTGCATAATAATCATAACCAAATAATATCACTTATGAAAGGGATCAAATAAATACTTTTACATTTGATAGTTATGTACATTTTGCTTATATCTTTGCACTTGTGCTCCAGTAAAATTATAACGCAGGACTCTTGCTTAGCAGTTTACAGCATTGTATTGGTAGTTTGACATTGATTAATTTGTAATTTTTTTTGTTTTTGTAAATTGTACATCTCTAATAATTTTGTATCACTTCTTAGTCTGGAACTCTTGTTCAATTATTCGCTTTTATCCTTTTCTTTTATGTATGATTGTTAGTAATTAATAGGGGAGGTATCTTCATAAGCCAGTTTTGGCTTCTAACCTCTCCTACACAATGTTTTAACTTTTAATCTCTTTTTTCCTGTACTTTCTATACATGTATGTGCAAATAAACTAAACTAAACTAATTAAGTATTTCTGTAACCTTACTCTAACCTCAACCCAATAACCAAATCTTTACCTTGAAATAGCCCTTTGAGCCACTTTCCAAAAATGACCTCGCTATTAAAGGGATAGTGCACCCAAAATGTAAATTCACCCATTATCTACTCACCCATATGCCGAGGGAGGCTCAGGTGAAGTTTTAGAGTCCTCACAACACTTGCAGAGATCCAAGGGGAGAGGAGGTAGCAACACAACTCCACCTAATGGAGGCTGATGGCACC
>NW_026082821.1:0-657 GCF_006386435.1 Epinephelus moara | reverse complement strand
GTTTTTGGACGTTTGAATCTGGGGTGCCGTCAGCCTCCATTAGGTGGAGTTGTGTTGCTACCTCCTCTCCCCTTGGATCTCCGCAAGTGTTGTGAGGACTCTAAAACTTCACCTGAGCCTCCCTCGGCATATGGGTGAGTAGATAATGGCTGAATTTTCATTTTTGGGTGCACTATCCCTTTAAGGTCTAAAACTGAAACTGGTCCTCGCAAAGATATAAATTCAACTTGTTTTTATATATCAAGTGAGAACATTGTGTTGACCTACATTCTCTCTCTGGAGATTTACTTAAAGCAACCCTAAAATAAGCAGTTAACTTTGCAGAGACGTTTTGTCTCCATGTGAAAATAAGTCCCCAGTGTCACTGTGTAAACACACATATATCCCCACGATGAAATGAATACATGCATATATACACACATACACATAGCACTGAAAGTGAAAGTGGAGTCACTCACGCATGATCTGGCAACTCAAAAATGTGTCTTTTAATTGAAAAATTGACAACAGATGTAGATGAGCCAAATCACTGACGGGTGTTGGTTATGTAAACTTGGCACAAGCAGTTCTCCTTAACTCCAGCTCCAATAAAGCTCAGCGCTGGACGGGAATTTTGACAGCAAGGTGTTTTGAGACAAACCTGCTCCATGTTATTAC
>NW_026082820.1:0-2213 GCF_006386435.1 Epinephelus moara | reverse complement strand
TGTTCAGATGCGTTCCGCGGTCCATGGTTCACCTGGTGGCTCCGGCTCCGCAACCGGTCTGTGCCACTCAACAATTTTTTCTTCACCTTGCTTGGCCGGGCGGAGGCCAAAGACCTGGTGCGATATGTGCGCAGAGGCCTGGACCGAGATGGGCCTCCCAGGTTCCCCCAGCCCCCTTGACTTGAGAACGGCCGTCTCAACATATGTGAGTATCACAGAGACCTGACGTTTGATTTTCACGGGGTAAATTTAATCCATACTGACCCAAACATGAATTTGTCTTTTGTAGAACTTTGAAACTAATGATGAGGAGATGAGGACAAAGCTCTCGTCCTTTATGTGCCACAGTGCACAGACCCAAGAGAAGTTCTACGCCCTGCACAAAACTGTAAAAAGGGCAAAGCAGATGAGGGACATGTTTATATGGCTGTCATTGAGAGAGGAAGAGGCAGAACTCTCAACTGCGGCCTCCTCCTCCGCTGCTGAGGGCAGAGTAAGTGAAAACCATGTAATCACTATCACGCAACAGTCCAAATTCACTGAGCTCATTGTATACCTGTTCTCTTTTCCGAAGGTGAAGTCGCCAAAGATGGCCAGGATGTCATCGCAGGCCTGGGCAAAAAAGGTGAAGGAGAAGGTGGGGCTCTCACCAAAGAAGCTCTCCCCAAGAAAAGGGGTTAGGGCGAGGAGGGCCCTTGTTCTACTTAAAAAGATGTAGTGTGTGTTTAGTGTGTGTTCGTTGTTCTTCAGTTTTTTCTTAATTGTATATATTTCAAGTTCTGATTTTGTGTTGTTTGCTTTTATATTTTTCTAAACCAAAAAACGGTTAGGGCGAGGAGGGCCCTTGTTCTACTTAAAAAGATGTAGTGTATATTTAGTGTGTGTTTGTTGTTCTTCACAGTTTTTTCTTAATTGTATATATTTCAAGTTCTGATTTTGTATTGTTTGCTTTTATATTTTTATAAACCAAAAAACAGTTAGGGCAAGGGGGGCCCTTGTTCTACTTAAAAAGATGTAGTGTGTGTTTAGTGTGCGTTCGTTGTTCTTTACAGTTTTTTCTTAATTGTATATATTTCAAGTTCTGATTTTGTATTGTTTGCTTTTGTATTTTTCTAAACCATAATTCAATGAAATTTGAAAACCAAAAACCAAAAACAACAACAACAAAATAACAAAAAAAAACAAACAAACCTCCGGGTAGCCCTCTCTGAGCCCCCTTCCCTTTGGGAAACTCTGCGGGCGCCACCTGGTGGAAAAGGTAGCCCATTCTGAGGCGCCCCAGAGGTTTCCCTATCTCTCCTGAGGGCGACGGGGACCTCTAAAGGCGTGTAGAATGGTGGCTTGCCACCTGGAAGTAGTAACCTCTAGCTGGGCCATCGCCAGGAGCGACTCAGCGACCGAGTACACCTGTGGTGCAGGGCGAAGGCTGGGCCGTCTGTTTTCGGCGGTCACAGATGTCAGCCCGTGCTTGATGTACTTAAGTGGGAGTTGTTATGCGGGGCGAAGGCTGGGCCGTCCGCCATGGCGGGGGCAATGCACTGATCAGCCTCTAGAAGCTCGACGGGAGGGTCGGTAGGGGTGTAGGCTCCTGATACCTACATTTGCGGCCTGTGCCCTGTTTACGGTCTGAAACACACCCACCTCTGGCTTGGGATTGCTTCCGTTCTACGGGGACATTGCCCGTCACAGAGGCAGCCGTGCTTACCCGGTGGATCGGGACTACCAGGGACCTTCCCGGTGTGTCCACCAGAAGACCTGTCAGGAGCTGCGGGATGTAGTTGTGACGGTGACCGAGGCATCATCGTGGTCGCGGGGAGGGGTGGTGGGCCCCGGGCCTCAGTGTGTACGGGGGCATGACACCTGTTCACGCTGTCACATTCGTCATGCAAATTCCCCTGACTACATCTTGGCGTCTCGGTTGCTCGCAGTATAAGCCAGCACCCAAATTGGACCGGCCCAAGGGGCGTGGAAGGAAGGCCTTTGCCGCATATGGTTGGCCCTGGCATGGCATGTAGGATCCGGTAGGACAGGGCCATTGAGGGGCGGGGGGCCGCCTGGAAACGTCTCAAATGAAGGATGAGTTCAGGGAAGGTGTAAGAAGCTTCCCACCGGCTGTGGTGTAGTTAGATAGTTCCATGGTGGAGGACTGGGATGGCCTATCGGTCTCCTAGTGCACATGGGGCCTGTGCTGCTTTGGGCGGCAGCGGTTGTCG
>NW_026082819.1:0-1023 GCF_006386435.1 Epinephelus moara | reverse complement strand
CTTTATACTAGATCAGCTGCTTTCAGTATTATGTATTGTTACCAAGATGTTTACATTGGACTTTGTTGAAAGCCTTGTGCATCTCGTGAAGACGCTAAGGCTGCTTTCGGTGTCAGTATCACACATGACATCACATGTGACAGAGTTGATTACCTGGAGATGACAATGGGCTGAGACAATTCACTCTTGACAAATTAAACCACTGGTGGTATTTGTCTATACAAAATGTTTAGCGACCCATCAACAGTTGGGATATGTGAGTCTGGACCAAAGTGGCGGACAGACCAAAAGACTGACTCACCGATCGACCAACCATCCCAAAAACCACATAGCTAGCATGGCTAAAAACAGGGCTCTTGCACTGTGTATGGTGTTTCGCTACATGTTGTATTTTGAGAAGAGAGTCTCTGCAGCAAACGTCATTACAAATAGCAGTTTGCAAATACTTGGCATTAGTTTCTAAATTTTTACAAGTTTACTTTGTGAAAGATCTACAGGCAATGTGAGTATTAATATTAGCCAGATCCCTATATCCTCAAAGCTGAATCTAAATGCTGATAATTTGCCCACCAAATGTTTTTATTTTGAGGCCAATATGATGATGATTTGTTTTTGTATCACCACACAGCCAGAATCCATCTTTAATGCAGCACAAACAGTAGCCTCCAGCCATTGGCTGTGCTCACAAAGTTCTGGTCAAAGTCCCACAAGTTCAAAGCACACTGTGTACACCAGAGAAGGATAGCTGCAACACACCACATACACAACAGTGTACACAACACAACTTGCACGCAAATAGTCGAAAGGCACACTGGCATTAGTTGCCAGTAAAAGTAGCACTTTACCTCAGAAAAAGGGATTGTAGGATCCTCAAAATGATTCTGAGCCCATCTTCCCTCCAAATCTATGAATTGGAAGGGTGATTGGTAATCTGTGTGTGAAAGAGTCAAAGTGGGCAGGGTTTGAACTCTCTCTCAAGATGTTTTCATTTTATCAATCAATCAATCAATCAAACTTTATTTG
>NW_026082818.1:0-1006 GCF_006386435.1 Epinephelus moara | reverse complement strand
ATTGTACATAAAATGGTCATGAGACTTCTAAAATCTTTATGGAAATGCACATTTGTTGTGATTTGTCAAATTGTAAATAAAGAGATACAAAGACCAATCAAATGAGAATGTAAAAACAAAAGGTGTAATCCCCTGAAGACTGCACATCGATGTGTGAATACAATACCTCCATCATCACAGAAAGAGGAAGGACATCTGAAGCGAACACGATAATCATTACACGTCTTTTTCTTGGATTGGTCCTGGTTTCTGCAGACAAATCCTGAAGTTGTGTCATTCCTGAGGAAAAAGAAACAAAGAATGTCACTTATTAAATATGATTTAATAAATGCATCAACTATAGCGTTTGCTTGTTTAAGCNCATTACACGTCTTTTTCTTGGATTGGTCCTGGTTTCTGCAGACAAATCCTGAAGTTGTGTCATTCCTGAAAAAAGGAAATACAGAATAGTATGTACTTAATATGACCTAATAGATGCATCAGCTTTAGTGTTTGCTTTTTTTAGCCATGATATTGACTTGGCTCTAAGGATGGTAATGTCAGTCCGTCAATCTTTCTGGTGGTTGGCTGGTCCATCACTTTGGTGCAGACTGAAATAAATCCATAATCATGGGACAGGTTGACATGAAATTACAAACAAAAAATCCTGGTCCCCAGAGGATCTCTACATCTATTGGGTAGATTGTAGTGAAATTTGGGTCACACATTAAAACATCCCTGAGGATGAACAGTAATCACTTTGGTGATCTCCTGATTTTTAATGAAGTGTCATTATCACATCAAAATTAGGTTTGAACACCTGCTAAACTAATTCAGTACTTACTTATAAATCACATCCCCTGCTTCCTCTACACTGAGTCCAGATAGAGTTCTGGCCTGAATACCCAGTGGTTTAGAGCAGATCTTCCCTGGGTTCTCTTTGCGAAGATTGGGAAGGTTTTCCAAGTCTCCAGTTCCAGAGGGGTTGTCTCTGTCAAACCAGTCTGTCCAGCATCTTGGACCAGGG
>NW_026082817.1:0-5224 GCF_006386435.1 Epinephelus moara | reverse complement strand
CACTGGTTGAACACTTCCTCAAAGTCCCTCTGCTGGAAGGCGAGACAGCTCTCATGGGAGTCCATCGCAGCGTACACACCCCAGGGTGACAGACACTCGCTATACAGATGTGTAGATGTTTCATGTGCAGCTGGAGCTGTGTGGATGTTTGCCTTCATGTCTGCGTACACATTTCCCATCAGGTATTGCGTGGTGTTCTCCGGCGCCATTGCTCCTGATGGCTGACGGTTGATACAGGCCGCAGCGGGACTTTCCTCACACACCGTCGTCTCCCTCTGGTCTTTCTCCCCGATGTCTCCCAGGGCTCCGGCCAGTTTAGTCAGCCGTGCCCGCCTCTGCTCCCGGCGGAGGTATCTGCGGATGCTCGCACTCACCGCGGAGACTCCACAGCCCCGGAGGGCCTCGTTGTCCTCCGGGGAAACACGGAGCAGTTTCAGCACCAACTTCGATCCAGGCTTCAGAGTTTTACGTAGATAATAGGTCTTAATGTGCTTCGGTTTGGACGACATTGTTTCAATACACATTTCCAACCAAAAAAATAACCGTTGAGGAAAAAAATGTCGGCTGGGTGACTTTGTGGTTTTCGCTTCTTCTCTCTGGAAAGTAAAAACTGTCTTCTTCTCAAAAATAAAGTAGTAAAAACTGACAGAGATAACCTTTTAAAACAGAATATCCTCTTTCAAGCTAAAATGCTATTATCTAAAAGAATTATTTACTAAATATACGGAGCTCTAACAACACGTCTACTCTGATAGTACTCTGAGTCAAATGTCCGTTAAAACGTTAGGCCAACGTTGCGTTTTATTGGCGCAAACACCCACAATCCTTTGCGTCCCGGAAGTAACGGCACGACTTCAAAGCGGTGCTGCCACCTACTGGTGTGGAAGGAAGCATACGAAACCCTTATTGATATTACAAGAGTACTCAAAACTGAATAAAAACATGAAACCAGGGTGTGTGCAAGTTCTTAAAATATTTTAAATATCACATCAAGCATCTAAATAGTCTGAAATTTGAATTTGTGAAGTCTTAATTGGCGCTATAAATATATATATATATAAATAAAGTCTGTTACTTGTTACGTTAACCTTGCACCAGGGGTGTAAATATAGACAGCACAGGCAGTGTGGTCGTACTGGGGCCCGTGAGGTGGGGGACCAGTAGAGAGAATGGGCCCTCAAACAATGTGCTGGGTGGAGGATGAGACCACAAAAAACTGCTCAGGAATGGCCTGAGGAACGTGACAAACAGGCTCCATATTCCCCAGATCCTTATCTGATGGAGCATCCATGGGACGTGCTGGTACCTCAGAGATAACGTCTGGATGTTTAGCCCACTTGTCCCCCTCTATTCAAATGCAGTGACAAGCTTTTCATACAGTGATGGTCAGTATAAAGTGATAAGTGGTTTGGAAAGCACACTGGCCTTTTCAGATGATAAGCACGGTTATCTTGCGCTCATCCTGGAGACACACTGTTGTGGCTGTGTCTTTAATCACAAACAGGAGGTTGCTTTACTTTGTTTTTAATCCTAACTAAAGATGAATCAGTTGAGCTGTAAGTGCAACCACATGACAAAGTATGTCAGTGGCAACAGGTTTGATTTGTTTGTGGAGCAAGTCAGCCATTTTATTACACCAAAAAAAAAAAAACCCAACAACAAACAAAAACTGTAAGAAAAAAAAGAAGAAAGAAAAAAACTACAGTCTGATATTTATATAATTTTTTAGAGACATCCACAATTCATGCTGAAAAAAGTGTTATAGGTTAGGTAATTTAACCACACAAAATTACAATATAAAATGCACCATTCAGTCCAGAGAGGAATATAATGGGGATGCATGATATTAGATTTTTTGCTGATGTCTGATATGCTGATATTTCACAACTTACTTGGCCGATAACTGATACCAATATCGATATATCCACTTTTTCCCCACCTAATTTTAGTAATCATCAAATCTCTTCTGTCGTGGAATTAATCTGTGTCCAGGGGTATACAGTCATGTGAGAGGCTGTGGGGGGAGGAACTTTTGTACTTTATACCATTTAGTTATTTAACCAGGAGGTCCCACTGAGACTGAAAATCTCTTTTACAAGAGACCTGGCTGAGGTAGCAACCAATCAAAACACATTTGTTCCATGTCCAAGGTCCTAAGGTCATGAAGAACACTGAGGGTGGGGATGCGCCAGCGACTCAGGTCACGTGACTTCATGCCATCATTCAAAAATATACTAATCAGTTGTATCCAAAATCCAAAATGACAGCCTATGTTGAAGACACTCGCCATGATGTATGTGTTGTTTTTGCATGTTTATTGCACTCTGGGGGGATTTTTTTTTTAAGTTTTCAAGGATAATTGTATATGTTCTTGTTGAAAAATAGTTAATTAAATTTTTACAACTTTGATAATCAGGCGTTGAATGTCTGTATCCTGGAGGATACGTTGCCCAGATAAGGGCGTAGAAACAGCAATCATCACTCACAGATAAAGTTGTATGTTGAGGCCTGTTCTCCACAGGTAATCAATAATTTAAAGGTAGGTTTTTTCTTATTGTATTACCACCAGATAGTTCAGATTCAGATGAGAGGAGGACAAGGATTGGGAACAGCAGCTATAAAATTTAAACAGTGGCTCTTATGAGGAGGAGAGGAGCAAACCAGAGTGAATAAGAGAAGATGATTAAGCTGAAAATAGAAGCACTGACAATGTTTCTGTAAATATGTAGAGGTTTCACTGTACATACTGTATTGTATGTGTCTGTCTGCAATATACCTGAAGTAGTGTCTAGTGATGTGTGTTCGTAAAGGAGAGGAGGCTCAGCCTTAGAGATAGGGTGAGGAGTTTGGACATCCGGAGGGAGCTCGGAGTAGAGCCGCTGCTCCTTCGCATCGAAAGGGGTCAGTTGAGGTGGTTCAGGCATCTGATCAGGATGCCTCCTGGGTGCCTCTTGTTAGAGGTGTTCAGGGCACGTCCCACTGGTAGGAGGCCCCAGGGTAGACCCAGAACATGCTTGAGGTATTGCATATCTCATCTGGCCTGGGAACACCTTGGGGTCCCCCAGGAGGAGCTGGAAAGCGTTGCTTGGGAGAGGGCCGTCTGGGGTGCTTTGCTGTGGGGGCAGCGGATGAAAATAAGCATGTTAGCCAATTCCAGTAGTTCATTTTAAAGCCGATATCGGCTGATACTGATGATGCACCAATATTATCGTGCATCCCTAGAACACAACTAATTGTATTTCAGCTGTCAGCGACATGTTAAGGCAGCATCCTTTATGTGAGTCCTTTACTATGTTGAGTTACTCAGGCAGGTCCAGGCCCACAAACCCTTCACACTAGGCATCTTTGGGAAATAAAATAAACCACTAAAATATTGCAATCACATCATAAAAAATGCCTTCAGGAAAACGTCCCAGGAATATTGCAGCAATATGACGGAGGATACAGCCTAATTATATCTCAGTAAGTGTAGTTATGTATTACAGGAATGAAATGATAAAGTAATTTTCAAACACAGTCAGTCTCTGGGGAAATTAAATGCTTCCACTGGAGGGCAGACTCCAACGTGAAATGTATCTTGTACACAGTGAGCAGGTATGTTTATGCACCACCAGATGGCAGTGTGCAGTTTACAGAGAGGTCATTGTGTGTGTGGTGCAGATAGTATTGTTTTCTTATGTACATCTGTTTCCCTCATGGTCACTCCTCATGGCTCTGAGTGTCTTTGAACAAATGATATCCTCAGTCATCCAGTGTGTGTGTGTGTGTGTGTGTTTGTAATGAAATACCTGCATTGATTTAAATATTATTTTACACCCTCCAAACAGTTTTGGTTTCATGACTTTGCTTTTCAGAGCAGCAGAGTGAAGCCAAAATGTTCCTGATGCTCTGCCTGTGAGGCTTTCCATTCAAACACAACACATCACAGTTTACAGTGAGAGCAGTGACAGATTTACCACCCTAGATTAACAGTAACTTTTGAAAGCATGTGTCTTTGATTTTATATGGAAGTAAACAGAAGTGGCATCTCATTTTTTATCTAGCGAGCTACACCCTGGACTGCTGCCAACACCCTGGACAGGTCACCAGACTATCACAGGGCTGACACATAGACAGACAACAGCCCTTTTTAAACAGGAATTGTGCAAATTTGCAGGAAAGCCCAATCAGTCTTTTTTTAGCATTGGCAGTATAAAAACAAAATCGGGGAGTGCGGTAAAATGCCGCCTGCCTACTTTTGTTTATACAGAATGTGCCTTTTTCGGGGCAATGGGGGGTGTGAGCAAGTAACAAAACGTGTAGCTCAGCGTGTGACGTAAACAGTGACGTGGAAGGGAAGCCGCAGCTGGTCAGTCCTTCGGCGATTCTCTCCTAAGTCGGCCCGTTCTTCACTGTCCCCGTCATCTGACGGTTAATGGCCTCTTCGTTTGCGAGGGCAAGGAGGGCGCGCAGTTCCTTGTCTCCCCAGTTGCTCATCTTTACAGTGTCTGTCAGGTTTGCATTTCCCTCTTGCTACTAGCTGCTCGCTAATTCCTGCTATCAGCTGTTTCCTGTTTATCCACCGCCAGTGGCTCGCACGTGCGGCGTCATCAACAGCCCCTCCCGTTGTGGAAAGTTACCTCTGTCTTTTTAAACTAAAAGGGTTCCGCCAATATGTCTACCCTACAAGGCGGAAAATTGGGCACCTTGGATCAACTCGCCAGTCTGGCTCTGTGTGTCTCTACGCTCGCAGCTTGCATTCAACATTCACGGAAAATCTGGCTGTGTAAAAGGGGCTATAGAGACAGACAACCATTCACACTCACATTCACACCTACGGGCAATTTAGAGTCACCAGTTAACTTTCATGTCTTTGGATTTTGGGAGGAAGCCGGAGTACCCATTGAAAACCCATGCTAACACAGGGGAGGACATGCAAATACAGAGGGGCTCCTCCACACTGGGGTTCGAACCAGGAACCCTCTTTAATATATAACATTTCTTCACCCATTACTCCCTGCCAACAGTAATTTGTTACATTGCTTGTTAGATTACTTTTCCGTTACATTCCATAAATCTGGTAATTGGGTATCTTCCCAAAGTTCAGATGTGTGCCTCTATGTGAATGTCAGGGTATTTGCTGATAACTGTAGCTAAGGCTACATGACTTGCAAATTATTATTTTATTTTTTTACCTTTGTGTTGCGTGTGACTGGTATTTTCCCAAAGATCTGCCTAAAAGACG
>NW_026082816.1:0-1271 GCF_006386435.1 Epinephelus moara | reverse complement strand
CACTCGCTTCACACCGTGTACACAGAGTAACACTGGCCACACACGTGTACACAGAGTAACACTCGCCACACACCATGTACACAGAGTAACACTCACTTCACACCGTGTACACAAAGTAACACTCGCCACTCACGTGTACACAGAGTAACACTCGCCACACACCGTGTACACAGAGTAACACTCGCTTCACACCGTGTACACAGAGTAACACTCGCCAAACACCGTGTACACAACGTGGCGAAGTACTAGGTCCAGCACATGTAACAGCAACACATACTACTAATAATATAATTATAAAGTCACTTAGTTATCCAACGGCAGCAGGGAAACATCCGTGTCTGCCCTCAGCCCAATTTCTTCCTTCAGGGCTCTCCACCGAGGAAAAGCAATGCCAATGCAAATCCTTGTTTGCCTTTTCTGTCGGTCACTTTCCTTCTTTGCTAATAGACCTTCAGCTGAACGTCCAGGCTTTTTCTTTGTGGTAGGATCCACTTCTGAACCGTGTCTGCTTTCTCTTTCTACCTGTGCTCTACCTCTTGCTATGACACTCTCCGCTCTTCCTCCCCCTCCCTTCTTGTCGTGAGGTAAAACGCGGCATTTCCTGTGCACCAGCGCGGGAATGTCGCCGGTCGACACGCAAACTAAAAATGATATATTCTAAAAAATACCGCGAGATGTTAGAGAAGCCGAACAGTTTCATCAGCATTGTGTCATCTCCTCTAGTAGTGGCTTGGGTGAAATGGACTTTTACGGACACGTAGAAGTTACGCACTATAGCTTTAAGACCACAGACCTGGATTTCTTAAATAACATGAAAGATATTGATATTTTGATTTTAATAGAAACATGGTGTCAGTCTGATGCAGTTACTCGATGTCCCACAGGATACATTGAGATCACAGTGCCTTCAGTTAAGCTGAGCACAGTGCACCGTGGTAGAGACTCAGGAGGAATGGTGATCTGGCTCAAAGCTGATATCACCAAACACATCACAACAGTACAACACGGCAAAAACCACATTTGGCTCAAAACTGATAAAGAGATAAGCATTTGGGAGCTAGATTTATATTTGTGTGCAATATACACCCCTCCATCAGAGTCACCATACCATGAAGAAGAGTTCTACAACTCTCTCTACACAGAGATATGTCATTTTCAAGCCCAAGGCAGAATACTTCTGTGTGGGGATTTTAATGCACCAACAGGTTCAGAACCTGACCATACAGACCACACAGGAGATAAATATATCTTCAGACAGTCACTTTTGACCC
>NW_026082815.1:0-1000 GCF_006386435.1 Epinephelus moara | reverse complement strand
TGGCAAAGGCAAAATAAATAAATAAATATAAATAAAAATAAAAATGTTGATTGAATGCTGATTTTTACCACCTTATTGGAGGTTAAAGGAAAATTATGAAGCTTTATATCTCTTAAACACTATATTTAAGTATCATTTATTTGTTTATTTATTTAGATATCTACTAATGTTTAACTACATTTTGTCAAATCATTGGTAATATTATTAAACTTTAAAAGCATTTCATCTGGCACAGTTTTTCCTATTAACAATGACCACTGAGGTTTGCGAACTTGGTTAATATAAATAGAATTTAAAGGAAAATTAGGAGTTGAGGAGTGAAATAAATTATTTAATTCAAAAAAAATATGCAGAACAAGAATAGCCAAACCCCGGCTTGTTACCTGATCTTAGCTGAACTTATTTCATACATGTGAACATACTGTCACAGGTCATTAACCTAACGTTGACAAGGACATGCTTCCCACATGTCCTTGGTTAATGCTGACACCTATGTCCTTAGAAACACCTGCACTACACTTTACATACTCCATAAATCACTTGATGCAGACAGACTGTTGTTCTAAAAATAGTATGCATCCCCACTGTGTGCTCTAAGAGTCGTATTAAAGGTAACTGAGGACTTATATTACATGAAGTTAACCAAAAATATGTCCACACTCTTATACTGATGCTTGAAAATTGTTTATAAGCATCAAAACTGCAGATTTATGGTAAAAACCGTAAACTGCACATATATTCTCGTGTGAGTTTGTCATGCCGGTGACACACAGCGTCTCTCTGCGGAGGATCCGGTGGCAGATGGAGGATTGGCAGTAAGGGAAGGGATCCAGTGCCAGATGCCTGCCGAGTTCACACTGGACCATCACAACCGATTAGTCTCAACGCCCAGGTGCACAGCAGAGGTCTGTATTAGCACTTTGGAGCTTCGTGTTTGGAGTGCAAAACAATGTGAAGACTTTGGTACCAAGATAAAAACCATAAAATGAATAACAGAAAA
>NW_026082814.1:0-1113 GCF_006386435.1 Epinephelus moara | reverse complement strand
ATAAGTATTAGCATCAAAGTGGTGTTAAAAGTAGATTCAGATTCAGATTTTTTCAGATTCAGATTTTCTTTATTGTCATTGCAACAAGTGCAACGAAAGGTAAGGTGCAGGCCATTCAGTGCAAAAAAACAAAGCAAATATATGAAAACTTTGTGAAAATAAAAACACAAAAAGACAAGATAAAATTACAATAAATAGGCACAGTCTAAAAANACAACAGAGGACAGACAACAGAGGACAGACAACAGAAGACAGACAACAGAGGACAGACAACAGAAGACAGAGGACAGATAACAGAGATTAGATTAGATTAGATTTCTTTATTGTCATTGCAACAAGTGCAACGAAAGGTAAGGTGCAGGCCATTCAGTGCAAAAAAACAAAGCAAATATATAAAAACTTTGTGAAAATAAAAACACAAAAAGACAAGATAAAATTACAATAAATAGGCACAGTCTAAAAAGCACAGATTGAAAAGGGTATGTACATGAGGTGCAGAGAGGCTGTAGTGTGTATATATACAGTGGATACTGCAGGATGAATATTGCACAGAGGTAGTGTCAGTTGTATCAGTATATTGCACATATTACAGACAAGAGTTATTTAGGGCTCTTACAGCGGTTGGAAAAAAGCTGTTTTTCAGTCTGTTTGTCCTGGTTTTGATGCAGACGGTACAGGGCCATCAAAACCAGGACAAACAGACTGAAAAACAGAGGACAGACAACAGAGGACAGACAACAGAGGACAGAGGACAGATAACAGATGACAGAGGACAGACAACAGAGGACAGATAACAGAGGACAGACAACAGAGGACAGACAACAGAGGACAGAGGACAAGACAACAGATGACAGACAACAGAGGACAGACAACAGAGGACAGAGGACAGACAACAGAGGACAGACAACAGAGGACAGACAACAGAGGACAGAGATGATTTGATTTTAGCTGAAGAGTCCTCTGATCACACTGAGCTTTGTTTAATCCCGTCATCCAAATACTAATTCATCCATCCATCCAAATATTGATTCATCTGTTCATCCATCCATCATCCATCAAAATACTGATTAATTCATTCATTCACCCATCCAAACATTGATTCTTTCATTCATC
>NW_026082813.1:682-1000 GCF_006386435.1 Epinephelus moara | reverse complement strand
TAATACATTCCCGGTGCCGCTGCCGCCGCTGCTGCCGCCTCCCACCGTGAAGTTGAGTCCGGTGTTGTCCACAGAGCCCAGCAACACCGAGGCCGCCATTACACACTCCGGCTGTTAGCTCTCAGTGCTAATGGCTAACCCTCCCACCCAAACTCCACAAACGAGCATGCGCAGAGCGGCGTCCGGAGGGGACAAGAGCACGTACTACATTACATACTACTGTACTACATTACATACTGCTGTACTACATTACATACTACTGTACTACATTACATACTACTGTACTACATTACATACTGCTGTACTACATTACATACT
>NW_026082813.1:0-169 GCF_006386435.1 Epinephelus moara | reverse complement strand
GCAGATAGCCTGCCACGACGAGTCCTCATGTGTGAACAAGCCTACGAGCAAGTCGCCCCCTCGTCCGTGACTGGGACTGGATATCTGGCATGCTAGAAAACTGGAGAAGTCTGACACGACTGACAAAGAGCATCAACCAATGAGATGCGGGATACGTCCCACATCAGCA
>NW_026082812.1:0-1000 GCF_006386435.1 Epinephelus moara | reverse complement strand
AAATTGTGTGCAGACATTTCGGCTTCTGAAATTATTACAGCTGTTAAATCTATGCAAAATAATAAGTCGCCCGGCCCTGATGGGTTCACATGCGAATTCTATAAAAAGTTTGCCCATCTACTAGCACCAATTCTCCAAGCTATGTTCAAAGAGGCGCTCTCTCTGGGTACTCTTCCCTTGACACTGAGACAGGCCTCAATCTCACTACTGGCGAAGAAAGATAAAGATCCACTCTTTTGTGCATCATATCGTCCCATTTCTTTGCTAAATGTGGACTTTAAAATATTATCCAAAGTGTTGGCTAAGCGCCTAGAGAGTGTGATCCCTGATATTATTTTGCCCGATCAAACAGGATTCATTCAGGGCCGGCACTCTTACTCAAATTTGAGAAAGCTATTCAACGTTGTCCACTCGGCCCGGTCAACATGCCCTGAGGTAGTAATTTCGCTTGACGCTGAAAAGGCCTTTGACCGGGTCGAGTGGGACTATTTATTCTTCACTCTCCAAAAGTTTGGCTTTAAAGAGGGATTCATAGCCTGGATTAGATTGCTTTACTCTTCCCCCCTGGCATCTGTGATCTCCAATAATACTCAGTCTGGTTACTTCCCTCTCGGACGGGGGACGAGACAGGGATGTCCCCTGTCCCCTCTCTTGTTTGCATTGGCCATTGAGCCCTTAGCGATCGCACTGCGACACTGTAAGGACTTTAAAGGTATACAGCGGGAGGACCTAGAGTTTAAAACGTCTCTTTATGCAGACGATCTGCTTTTATATGTTTCCAACCCAACTTCATCAATCCCCTACATTCTAGATACTCTGAATCAATTTGGAAAGATTTCCGGATACAAGTTGAATTTGCAAAAGAGCGAACTTCTTCCCCTAAACTCTAAGGCAGATGAAATTCCCTCTAATCTTTTCCCCTTTAAAAGGGTCCAAAATGGTCTTAAATATCTGGGAAATGAGGTTACTCGCTCTTTCCCTGCTATCTTTAAGAAAAATT
>NW_026082811.1:0-1995 GCF_006386435.1 Epinephelus moara | reverse complement strand
TTTTTTGCCATACTATACTATGACATTTTTTACAACATACTATACTATGACATTTTTTGCCATACTATACTATGATGTTTCTTTAAGACATACTATACTATGACATTTTTTGGCATACTATACTAAGACATTTTTTAAGACAGACTATACTATGACATTTTTTGGCATACAATACTATGATGTTTTTAAGACATACTATACTATGACATTTTTTGGCATACTATGATGTTTTTTAAGACATACTATACTATGACATTTTTTGGGATACTATACTATGATGTTTTTAAGACATACTATACTTGACATTTTTTGGCATACTATACTATGACATTTTTTGGGATACTATACTATGATGTTTTTAAGACATACTATACTATGACATTTTTTACAACATACTATACTATGACATTTTTTGGCATACTATGATGTTTTTAAGACATACTATACTATGACATTTTTTGGCATACTATACTATGACATTTTTCACGGCATACTAAACTATGACGTTTTTTATGACATACTATGAAATTTTTTGGCATACTCTGACATGTTTTATGACATACTATGTTATGATTTTTTTTTTTTTGCCATACTATACTATGACATTTTTTAGGACGTACTATACTATGACTTTTTTGGCATACTATACTATGACATTTTATAGGACATACTATACTATGACTTTTTTATGACATATTAAAACAATTTTTATGATATACTATACGATGACATTTTTTTGTCACCATAAAAAATGTCATAGTAAAGTATGCCAAAAAAATTGTCGCTGCGAGGGTCATAAGGACAGAGGGATGTCGTCTGCTGTAAAGCCCTGTGAGGCAAATTGTGATTTGTGATATTGGGCTTTTTAAATAAAATTGATTGATTGATTGATTGAAAATGTGTTCGTATAGTATGCCAAAAAAGGTCATAGTATAGTATGTCATAATGTCTTCATCACTTTAATTTGGCAACTGGTAAAGGAAGACCTTTTTGTAATAATTTAAATACTGTTGGGTATCTGAATTCATAAAAATACATCTTAGTGTTAGTTTATTAGTTGATCGATGCTTTGTAAAGATAATCTGACTGTAAGTTACTAAAGCTGTCAAAATAAACGTACTGAAGTGAAAAGTTCAATATTTGCCTCAGAAATGTTGTGGAGTGGAAGTGTAAAGTAACAAAGTGGAAAAACTCAGTAAAGTACAGGTTGGACAAAATTGTACTTCTTGAATAAATGTACTTATTTACATTCCATTAGTAAATATAATATAGTTTATAACTTAATAAACCAGTATAACATAGTATGGGAAATATGATAAAGTATAATGTGACATTAAGTAATATAGGGTAACATAATATATAGTGTGGTGCAGCAAACACAGAACATACTAAATATGATATTGTTTAATGATACAAAAAATAATGCAGTCCATCATACAGGTATATAGGTTTTTGACACATGTATGCATTCAGAAGAACTAGTACAACAAAATAACCAAATTACGCTACAGTACAGGACACTATGTTTCAGTCATTTTTATTGTTGATGCAACTCTGACAGTCAGTTAAGTTAAATTAATGTTCAACATGTTGGGAAATGTGTTTATTTTTCTCTCTTTCTGAGAGTTACATGAGAAGTCTGTTCAGTACATGTTTAGCTGGAGCCAGCGTCTCTAATGCTCGCTAGTTAACATGTTATACTGTGTATCTTGGTGAGTTATAATTATTAGGAGTGCTGGTCATAATTACAAAGAGGTATGCAAGAAAAACTCTTCATGAATTCAACATAACACGGCTTGAGTAATGGCTATACAGATGATCATTTTGCAGGTGAAGTATTTGAAGCTAACAGGTCTCTTTGTGTCTTTCCTCCTCTAGTAAACCACATGAGAGTAACTCCCATGGACTTTGCCACCACCTCCCTCCTCAATGTCTTCAATGGTAACGAGTGTGGAGTGCAGGGGTCCTGGCAGGTCGGGGTGGAGCAGGACGTCA
>NW_026082810.1:0-1000 GCF_006386435.1 Epinephelus moara | reverse complement strand
GAGCGGGGCCATCCTGCGGGACGTTGAGCTGCAGGCGGGCTAGAGCCCCGCGAACAATAGCTCCCATGGAGGCATCCTCTGACCCTCCAGATGAGCTCCGGGTCGAATCTCGCGAGACCCGAGGGGTGCATCCCCCACTGAACTGCAGAACTGGGTTTGCCGAAGCTGCAAGAGAGAGGACATCATCCTCAGCTCTGTCATCTTCCAGCACCCTGTCAATCGGGGGTCCCCGCGTACCAGCCCCAGGCTGGAGAGCCAGAAGAAGGTCTTTCATCTGGCTCAACTCAGCTGATAGCTGGTTCACCTTGGCAGTGAGCCTGCTACCCTTAGCCCTTTTGCCAGCTGGGGCACTCTCAGCCTCTTCAGCTGGCCGCTTAGCCCTACCATCCTGGCCTGCAGGAAGCAGGAGCGTGTCTAGGGGAACACCCGTGACACCGGCCAGACGCTCCACCTCTCTCAATCTGGCGACTCGCAGGGACCAGGGCATGCAACTGCAGTTCATGCATGCGTCCTCGGATAGACCTGCCTTCAGGTGGTCAATGCCCAGACAAGGGGGACAAAGATCATGACCATCTTCCAACTCCAGATGGGTCATGCAATCCACACAAGAGTGGGACATAACTGCACCACCCTTTGCGCAACACACACTGGGAGCAGGAGCGAGAGCACTGCCTTCACCGGGAAGTTGTCACCAAAACAGCAGATAGCCTGAGCGTGGGCACTGCTGCTATCGCTGAACAAGAATACGCAAAAATAACAGTCTGTGGTGAGACTATGGTGTTAGCGAGAGCACTGCAGCCAATAGCAAGTAAATAAAAATTAAAAAAACAGCAGCACAAGCTGCGCCTAAATATTATTACGCAGAGGCGTGAACACCTAAGTTAAACAACAATATACAAAATGTACAGTCTGGAATGCGACTATGGCTTAAGTGTGAGTCTGTAGCCAATAGTAGCAGACAAAGAAAAAAGAAAAACCAAAATGCCAGCAGAAGCTGCGT
>NW_026082809.1:0-1000 GCF_006386435.1 Epinephelus moara | reverse complement strand
ACAAACAAAACCATATGCCATCAAAATAACTTGAAAGATGTTATAATCGTATAAAAACTATCCACATAGTGACTTTAAGTATGTGAATATGAATACTGTTGGCTGAACAAAGCGCATAGATTTTTGTGTTCAAAAATGTGTCGCCTCAAAAGTGATGCAAAGATGAGCTGCAGTTTCAAACATTACAAGAAGCAGGATAATATTACATTGCCATTAAACATTTTTCATTTCTCTCTTCTATGATTGTAAAAAGATCCATGAAGACACCATCAGCATCCAACTGGAAACATTTTATCCCACAGCAGGCAATGAAGCAGTAGTGCAACATAACAGGGACAAATATTGATTTGCCCATGAACTCCCTCTGTAACATTCCACAGCTAATACACTGGAGAGGAGTCGGTAGATATGTATGACCTGTGCAGTGCAGCCATCTGTTCATGGCCATGGCTCTGCCATACAAGCCGTTACTTTGACACAGCACACAGAACAACAATACATATGGCACCATAACAACATCCATTCAATACACACAAAAATAACCTCAGGCTGCAACATGCCATCAGAGTGAAATACGACTGACACACTTTCAACTGCCATACATCAGTGTGGAGGAGAGGACACCACAGGAACGCCAGCTACAGAGACTGTAAATTAAACCCAGTTATCAAACAGGATTCTTGTTAGACTTTAGCCTGTGTTCCATTTGATGTATTTGTAAATAAGCTCCCATGGCGGACACTGGAGAGGTGGGGGTTCACCTCTCTATTACATATGAAGCCTAAAAGAACCTTGACTGGTCAGCTGGGGGTGGAGACTGTCACGACAATATGGAGGGGGTTGAAGGAAAGTTTAGTAATCTGCTGTTTTTACAATATTTCAGTCAAAATTTTGAGTTCAAAATACCATAAACAGACACGTACAACCTGGGGAACAGCTGTAGTTCAGCATAAGAGCACAACTTGTTGGATTGGGGGTTGTCAAAAGGGGCATTTCCCCC
>NW_026082808.1:0-9000 GCF_006386435.1 Epinephelus moara | reverse complement strand
TTTTTAAACAGATTTTGAGGTGATGTTTAATTTCTATGACAGAACCATTACAATAACACACAGCCATGCCATAGAAATTCAGAGCAGACATACCCCAGATCCTAATCAGAGTCCACTGTTGATTTTTGAGCTCAGTTCATATTGTCATACTGTAAATACAATAGAGTATATTTAGAAATATGATAACCCCTATAGCTTTAGTTTAATCGAGCCAGTTCTTCCTTCACTTAGGATCTCACACATCCAAACTCTTCACAGACCTCAACTACTTTTAATTAGCACTAATTATCTTGATGTAGAAATAGTTCTAGAGTAACATATATTAGAGGATTTCAATCTGAAGAAAATGAGCTTGTGCGATTTGAGGCATGCGTCTTGGGCTATGTGCGTCTCTGAGTATATGTACCTCTGTAAACCAGTTGCTTGTAGAATCAGTGAAGTGCACAGTCTCACATCTGCAGCTCATTTCAGGGTGGTGATTTTTAGGCTGCAGTGTCTGATGGGGAAGCGTAGCATTGGACCATCACAGCATCCAGCTCTCTGTTTATCTGATTCTCAAACAAAAGCCTCCCAGTTCCTGTCTGCTTAGCGCCTCAAATCCACAATCTACTCTCCCAATCTTTTTCCTCCTCTCCTCCTTTACTGCCAAGATGTGATTCCCCCCTTCTGTGCAACGAGGAAGATCTGTTTCTCATGGGACTGGGAGAGCTGTGTTTTCTGACAAATGCAAGTAAATCAACAGGGCCAGATTAATTAACCACAAGCTGGAGAGTGACCACAGTTACAGGAGTGTGTTTGCTCTTTGCCCTGTGGGCCTGAACACATGCTAACTGGAAAACACATTTGATTGTCAGCTCACTAACACCACCAGCATTTTGTTGACCAATGATTCCTTTATCTATGGCGCACCCCAGTGGCTAATGAGTGCAACTGAGCTTAATGTTGGAGATACTGTACTTTCCATGGTAGGCAAACTCAGGGAAACTGGCACCATTTCAGCTGAAAATAATGTTGTCAGATTCACAGGTCATTTGAGAAAATATCCCGGTTTGATGTATTTGACTTAAATTTTATACTAAAATTCTGAAAGGCATGTATAGAACAAACAAGGACTTCAGGGGGTCTCACACAGTCACATATTTTTACACACTTTAATACGACACGTGACAATATATTTGCTATGACTCCCTACTAGTTTACTGTAACTTCATGAACCCTACTGACCCCAAAATTCCAGCCCAGTCACCAGCATAAAATGTTGGCATTGTGCGTTTCTGCAAACCACAGATATGTTATATGTGTACATGTCGCACTTATGTCATAGCTCAAATAACACATAAATGAACTGAGTTTCTCGTCAGGCGGTGGATGGTGTGATAAAGGCAAAATGGCTGCCAGACAGCAGCATCCATCATGTTCTCCTAAACCTAACCAAGTGGCTTTTGTGCCAAACCTAACCACACATTGACCACAGCGTTGTCCCAACATAAAGTTGAAAACTGAAATGTAAAGTTTTAACATGTCTGCTACATATGAAACGTACAAATGGAACATATCCATGATTTGCAAAAATATACAATGCCAACATTTACTCAGGTGACTGGGTTGAAAATTTACTTTAAAGCTTCTATAAACTTAGAAACTTCTTAATTACATTAAATATTCATGACTGAATAAGTAAAAATCAAAGTTAAAGTTTTGAAACGTCTTTAGCTTTCTACGCTCACCAACACAGCTAATCTGCGTCATCAGGTCTATGTGGGTTTGGTTTGATCACATTTAAGTGACAGGGCCCTGGTAACAAACAGCTCCACAACCGTCATCACAGCCTCAGACGTGCTAAATTCTGGTTGGTGCTACAGTAGAAGTCACCTTCTCCCAGCTGAGGTCTTCAAATCAGTTGGAAGACGTGAATCAAAACACAACAACAGTGATATCTTATGTGAAATAACCAAAACTAATCTCAAAATTCTAACTTTTAACTCTAATATGTCTTCATGTAGTAGCACTTCATTGCTCATAATAGGAAAAAATGAAATTAAACATCCCCTGAAGTAGCTTGAAAGCAGGGTTTCAGGGTCTTTTGCATGCAAATATCCATTTTAGATCAGTCAAATTTAAACTTGAACATATTATTAGTAACAGTCTCACAGTTTGCCTCCAGATTATAATTGAATATAGATCATCAAATACTGCATAACCATGACCTTGTTTAGAGTGGCTGCAAAAATGCTTTTAATGAATGGAGTAGAAATGTCCTCGCTTTGAAAGCAATATTACATCAATTGGCCAAAGGGGGGCGCTTTAGCAACCAATTAAAATGGCAAACTTTGAATGGACATATCTCATGCCCCGTATGTTGTAGAGACATGAAACTTTGCACAGAGATGCCTCTCCTCATGAGGAACAAATTTGCCTCAAGAACCCATAACCTCTGATTATATAGATTTTCCGCCATTTTGAATTTTTTGAAAAACACTTCAAATCGATCTCTTCCTAGGAAGGTTGGCCGATCTGCATGAGACTTGGTGAACATAATCTAGGGACCAATATCTAAAGTTCCCTCTTGGCAAAAGTTGGAAAACTTACTAAAACTGAGCTTCTATAAGGCAATGAATATTGTGGAGGGCGTGGCTCATCACATGAAGGTGTTTAACATCTCAAGGGTTTCACCGATCACCACGCAACTTTGTAGGCATATGACCACACATAATCTGAGGGGACCCCTCCATTATTGACCCCATCAAACAAAATGGGGGCGCTAGAGAGCTAATTTCTGATCTAGGCCTAACCGCCATATTGATTTTTACTAAACTTGGTAGATATGTAGAACAGGACACCTCAAGGTGACTGGAGAAATGTAACTCTAATTGGCAACTGGGTGGCGCTATAACAACAGAAAAATGCTTAAAAATGGCTAAAATGCGACCGATCACTGTGGCTCCCCCTGTGGCCGAATGTTGGTTTGTTTTTTTCTAATTTTTGGTATGACTAAGTCATGGTATGGTATGCTGTACATAATCACGGAAACTGTCAAGTGTGTCATTCTGTCAGTCAGTCATTCTGATAAATTGATAAAGATAAATAAGCAACTGACTATATATATATATATATATATATATGTGTGTGTGTGTGTGTGTGTATGTAGCATTTCCTGATTGTACAGTGGGGCTTATGGGTGGGTTGGGGGCGAGGGGAGTTGAGGATAAAGCTTGGCTTTTTATCTACTAAATAATTTAGTATTCTGACGCATATGATAAAGAATTAGTCTCAAATTTTAACAAATGAGCCTGTCCTTTAAATAACTTATGGTTGTGAAACTTATCACCATTTAAACTATGTATCAGCTGGCATGACGCAGGGTCAGACAGCATTCTTTTATGATTTATGTCTTTACTACTCTGCTGCTCGAGGTTTGGAAAAACACTTATTAGACATGGACACAATATGTATTAGGGGGACAGTTATAGTACTATGTCAGACCAAAAGGATTTATTCTACTCACCTCTTTCCATTTTAAAATGTTTTTAAATTGTTAAATTACAATACATAATTTTATACACATTTTCATTTAGTTTAGTGTGGCATATTAGCCATCTTCGTACTTTACGTTTACTGCTGTCAGATCAGCGAAGGGAAGACTTATGTAAGTGTGATACTGTGGCTTGTATTTGCATTACAGCACTCCTGCAAAAGGTGAAGCTGTGTTGTCATCTACTGCATTTACAAGAATATGTTGGCAGAGGACAGACAGATGCCACCATGAGGACATACAGTCCAGAATTATATACAGTATGAAGTCAGATTCAGGGAAAAACACAAGGACAACAAGCACGTCAACAGTACAATTTATTCAATATATCAACATATATTCATCATATTCAGAGCAACACTTCTGTACAGCTTAATAAGATAAATATTCTTGACACATTTTTGTGGGATGATTTATCAGTTTTTCTGTAGCACCTTCAACAGATAAATCAGTGTGTTTCCAACATCGGAGCAGATTAAACCTGACTTTATTCACATTAATAAGACAACCCTTAAACAGAGGGGATGGCCGGTGTCGTTTAACCTGATGAACTGGGAGGAACGTTTCAAAACAAACCAACGGCTCTGTTGTTCAACCTGAAGTTCAACATTCCTATTTTGGAGCAAGGACCATTTCTCATGTTAGATAACTGGACATTCTCTGCATGCCTGTTTTTTCCAGTCCCTTGTGCTGCTGAGGAGCCTTAAGTAGAAACCTTGTCTATATCAGGCTCGGATATTTTGAGTCTTAAAGGGAACGCTCCATGGGAAGGAGAAGAGAGATCTATGCAGTGCTTCAGCATTATTTACAGCCTAAGATTATACTGTACCGGCCTGCATTTTTGCAGCATGAAAACCAGTCAAAATATCTTGTAATGATGGAAGATTAGTTTCTAGGAATTTATATTTTGATTAAACAAACCTTAACAGCTTGGCATATTTATGGAGTGCAGCAGACAAACTTCTTATTCGGGCCAGCATCGTGCAGCCCGGGCACGTTTAGGGAGAAAGAGCGAAATGAGGGAGTGAAAAGAGAGATTTGGATGAGGGTCTGAAGGCATGATATATTGCTTTTGAATGCTTTGTGAAGGTCTGTCGGACAAACAGTAAACACACAGGTGCAGACCTCCATGAGAGCTGACAGATGGCCTCGTGCTCTTTGAAGATCAAGGTATGGTAGCGATGCCCGCTGGCAGCTCCGCATAGATGCAAATGATTTAAAAACTGTGAACTTAAAAACACCCCAAAATCCTGAAGGGTGAACTCAGCAAACTGCACGTGGACTGGGTTTTCTACTTCACACTAAGGGGCAAAAAAAAGAAAAAAATCTTAAGATGGAGAGTTTTGTTGTTTGTGGACACATCATTTGCTCAGTGCTATTTTGCAGTTTGTGTTTCAGATTGAGGACTGAAGAACTATACCACTGTTTTTACATGGTTAATCCTAATTTACACTGCATAACTGTACATTGTCAACTGCATACCATGCTATGATAATTAGATCCTGACCGGGCTGATTATTATTAGCTTATAGCACATATTATTGGTATGCTGGTCAATATATAACAAGAAATTGTAGAACAGCCATGCCAAAAATAGAGGTAGTTTAGAAATAATGTGCCCATTATATTACAGGTTTTAAAAAGCTAGTTTCAGTCGATATATTGTTATCTTTTGTTTTGTTAAATTCTCAAAATCAGAACCAGCTTTGGTTGGGTTCCACTATGTAAAAACATAGTTTAGTGAGGCTATTATTTTTCATGTAAAATTCTGGTCTAATGCAGCTTTCATATGAGCAAAGCCAGAATATCCTGAAGTACTTAGAATTAAGTTCTCTGTTAAAGATGGAATGTGTTTCTGAGGTGACAACAGCAGCAGCTAAAGTTAAGATCATCGGTGAGGGAAAAAAAAAAAAAAAGGAGAAGGCCGAGAAAATGCAACCAAACAATTTGATTTCTTGGTCTGTTGATATCAATCAAGTGTATTCCCAAACTTTATCCTGTGCTGGCCCATGTCTTTAAAGGGAATCTTCTGTATTTTTCAAACTGGACTAGTGTTGAGTGAGAGCACAACAGAAGGCAACCTCAAAATAGTAGGCCATAAATGTATGTCCACTAAAAGTGCTTGTTTTTGCCACTGACAGGCTCAGATTTTTATTTTAAGTGTCTGATAACATAATAATAAAACATTTTCTTTAATTACTGCTTGATTATTGTGTCTAACCAAGTGTCACTGAAGGAGACGTCTCGCTTTGAAGTCTCAGCAGTTACGTTTTTGTGGGAAGACAAACAAACATACTGGATCAAGGGAAAGGTAAAAACAAAGGTTTTCTTTCTCTGTAGGGATCATTTTCATAATGTCAGACACTTCAAACAACAATTTGAGCCTGTCAGTGATAAAAAGAAGGCACTTTTAGTGAACGTATAATGACAGTGCGATATTGCAACCTGTTTCGCAGCTGCCGGCTTCAGCGCTCTTACTCAATGCCCGACCATTTTCGAAAAATTGTTGTTCTCATTGGTCATTTAGACACAAAAACACGTGAAAATAGGGTTTAGGTTGTAAAATACTTAAGTTACACTTACTTATCTGCCAGTGTTTTGGTGTCAGGGAGTAAATTATATGAAGCCTGCCAACAAAATCTAAAAGTGGGTGTCTGGCCTGATTCGACCTACATGGATAAGTTATAAAACTTCACAAATAGGTCATGTCAACTTAGAAGAGAGCCAATAAAACAATCTAAAGCACTTCATGGAATTTATAAACAGCTTCCTGCCCCTCCTTCTAAAGACACTAAGACCTCAGTGTGATCTCTGGGTCCTTTCTACGAACAGATTTAGTGGAGCATCAGACACGCAGCTATAAATAGGCAGCCAGGATCTCTGTCTCCTTGGAACTTCAGTGTCTGTATGAAACAAAGGCTGTCGCTAAGCGTGGGGTGTGAATCACGGGAATCTGAAATGAAGAGAAGTAGCATCTGGAGAGTGTCACTCTGAGTGCTGCTGTGACAACGGCGCTGCCCGGTTCCATTTTTAAAAGAAACAGCCTTTTGTTATCCAGGGAATGTTGACTGAGCATGCACGCAATGACTCATTTCACATTTTAACCGTTACTCAGCATTTACAGTACACATGCAAGTTTTGTGACGTGCATGCATTTTCCCAGCAAATCCAACAACCTTTAGTTGAGCAGAAGAATGATGACTGAAGTTTCCTTCATTGCCAAAAACTGTGCCATTTGACTTCTTCCTCTCCCTGAGCTCTGACACTTGTCTTCTAGCTCAAATAAAAACACATTAAAAATCTAATATTAGAAACACACTCTCCTCTGGTAGTGCAAGTTCTTAACTTTTTGTTTAAATTCTATTTAAGACTTTAATAGCTGCAGGATGACACACTGGAACCTCCATTAAGAAATACTTAGCAAATATAACCTTCACAAAGTGTGCTCATGTTTATCAACCCCAGCTAGTGACTGTGATAGTTTATAATAAAGGAAGCCAAATGGAGAAAAGGTGAGTGCAGCTTTTTCCACAATAGGCTTCTGTTGGGGAGACAGTTTGGCTCTCTATTCATAGGTTGTTATTTCCTGTCAGCAGGTTCAAGTTGGGGTAGACAGAATCTGGAAAAAGCAAAAACAAAACAAAACAATACACCCTCCTCCTGCAGCTCCCCCATCTCTATCCTAAGCCCCTCCCACCAGACAACCACAGGTATATGCATGTGCTTCATACTGTAACCCAGTGTTTCCCATACACTGATTTATTTAATCTCATTTCACTGTAGAGCTGCACGCAGCTCACTCACTCAGCCCCTCATTACACTGCTCTCTCTATTTCTGTTTATCAAACCACAAATGAGACAGAATTTAGCTAGATACTGACCCTCCGCCTCGCTCCCCGCCATTGTGGACTGCTTATCCGGGAGGATAGTTGGCAGGAGTTCGATAGACAGACCTTTGGTCTGCAGCTGTAGCAGCTCGAATTCGGCCAGTGAAAACCACCAGCACCGCTGCTCTTGTGGGTTGTCGGGGCTGTGGGTCTGCACTGGCCGTTTGCACACTGTTGCAGCCACAGACTGGGGTTCTGTCCCTGGAGCTGCTGCCCATTCTCCTCCCAGCAAGGTGGTCTGTAGCAGTAAGGCGGAGGACACACTGTGATTCAAGGCTCTAGCCAATGTTAGCTATATAGACCTGAACTTGAAGCAGCCATGAGCTTTTGGCTCTGGTAAGAAGAAGACTTAAGTATCGGCAACATTTTCAATCCTTCCCTGAAACCTTTTGCGGATAATGACGCAGGTTTTGTTTCATTTATTGTCCGAGGCTTTTTTAGCCTCTCTTTTCGATAAATCTGTCTTCCTTCTTGGGGTTGCTTTGCGGGTTGAATAGCGACTTTTTCTGCAGGATTCTCTGCCACTGAAACAGGCTTTCACCATCTTAAGGGATATACATCTGCATTTTTTGAGCAAAGTCTCCCATCATAGGCTAGATTTCCTAAAGCCTGAAAACAGAGCCAAGAGGAGGTGTCGGAGTCTGGTTTTCTCCCAGACCTCTTGGATTACAATATGCTTTTTATAGGGTTTTTGCCTAATGAAGTGTTCAAATCCAAACAGTATATTTACATGAATACAGTAAAATCCATAAATTATGTAGGTTATCAATCAATTCAATTATGTACATACATTTGCTATCATTGCTGGCCCTGCTGTTGCTTTATGTTAGATACAGGTGGTGATCTTTCTTGTGACACCTTTCATGACTTGATCAGGAGGGACATGCAGGGACCCGACCTCATTAACAACATCATCCATCTTTCGCTTTGCCATGTTTCAAGTTGTGTGTACAAGAATGCTCTGTGCTCCTAAGGGCCAACATCACAGAGCAAACTAGGCAGGAGAATTATCATTGGACTGGTATCCCGTAGTCTGATTATGGCACAAGGTGTCTACATTTCACAGACTGAAGGGTATTCCAGTTCTGGTTATCTAAAATTGCTTAGTAATTCTTTTACCTGGATAAAGCCCATGGGTAACGTGAGTGTGAATACGATGAAATAATTTACAGCACCTAAACAACTCCAACAGAGGAGCTAGGATACTCCTATTCGTTTGAAAGTGCAGCTAAACTGTGTGTATACTATTATCACGTCTAATGCAGTGGCACCTTTGCTGTGTTTTTCTTAAAATTATGCAGCACGTCTGTAAGTTTCTAGGTTTCTGTAAACCTTGATCCAACTTGTCCTCCAGGTAAGACTCACTGATAGCAGAGGTAGCTGATAATGAGTTTAGGTACGTCTAGTTTACTTATGGCCTTTACAGCTCTGGTGCCCAGCTTCTTCCTCACTGCCAACCTGCAGAGCTGCTGCAGAGTCATGGGGGTGGCTGCAGACAGGAGAAAGATGGAAATAAGTGTTCACAACATATTAAAAATAGTACACATATATATATATATCAAGGTGTAATGCATATGGATC
>NW_026082807.1:0-1000 GCF_006386435.1 Epinephelus moara | reverse complement strand
ATACAGAGACGCTGTATTGAGGCGATGCATTGTAGTGTGCAGCATGCGCCAATAGGGGTCAGTCTCTACTGGTGGAACAGGCAGCTGAGCTGAGCGTTCTGAACTTACCAAACTGTTCTAGCTGTTCTATTATTTGCCTTTACCAACTTTGTCATTATATCCACATTACTGTAGGAGCAATACCTTTAGAAAATGTTTACAATTGTAATAAATTTAGGGGCACCACCTTCCTATGGAGGGAAGCGACTAATCAAATTAAGAACTCTGGAAGCCAATTATTAATTCGTCAGTACACTTATTAATAATGAATTAATCTCAATACCTGGGTTATGAATTCTCTATACAGTGATCTTAGTTCCTGCTCAAAAGAAATCTCCACAGACAACGACTTAATAATGAAAATAAATGAAGATTTATTTAGGACTAAATGTTTAACAACGGAGTAAATAAATAGTAAATGAGGAATGAGAAATGACACAAAATCAACAGTATGTATAAATGGATTAAGGCAAGAGGTAACACTTTTGTCAGTTATTCAGTTTGGCGATAGTGAGAGAGTATGTGACTATAGATAAATTGGGGACGCAGGGATGCGTAAAACCATTTACCTAACGAAACGTAAATTAAGAATAACTAAGTCTCCTATTCGACTTCAACTCTTATCACAACACAGCGGTTGCATCAGGTGAGGGAAATTCTTTGCTTACTTTTAGCAGCGTTGAATCAGGCGGACGTTTCTCTGAGGACCCCAGACTGTCAGTTTGAGGCTCCCGGGCTTCACTTCAAGGCCTCCCAGTAGGGTGATGCAAACTGGAACGCAGCGGTGAAGGGGCGGTTGAGCCTGACTGCGATGTCCTTCAGGTGGTCCTCAAACGTCGGTTTATCTTAGGCTGCGGAAAGTGTCTTGGTTTGGCAAAAGAACCCCTGCTTTGCGAACACTTTGGCAGGTGGCTGGCAGTGCTGGATCCGATGAATCTTTGATGGAGTTGCAGGTCGAATA
>NW_026082806.1:0-2000 GCF_006386435.1 Epinephelus moara | reverse complement strand
GTCATGTATGAGACATTTTATTTTAACCTCTTAGAAATTAAAACCAATCATCTGCTTTGGATGATTTCAGTCCATTAAATAACTTATCAGTTGTCATTGAGAGCATAGATTTAACATAGTATGGCCCCACCCTACCTCCTATATTTACATTTATTGTTAAGTGGCGACTTCTCGTAGTCGTAGTAATTATGATGGAAGCAAAGAAGGAAGTCAAGTGACAAACAAAGTCCACATAGGAAGGGGATCGGGGCGAATAGAAGGGTCAAACAAATACAGGACTTTTAACGTAGGTAACGGTCTTAGGTTTCATCACATGCATAACGTAAGTTAACTTACGTGCGTCACTTAAGTTACACAACAATTGTACTTATTTTAAACAAACACAGGACTCTTACCCAAGAGCCCGCTATTCATGTCCGGTGTAAAACCAACAGTCAGTGTTGACTTTCAACTGACATACAGATGTTATCCTACATAACTTTCTTAAGTTACATTACAATGTAAGTAAACTTATGTTAAGTTACGTAACAAATATACTTATTTTAACCAAAACCATGGTCTTTTCCTAAACCTAACCAAGTAGTTCTGGCACTGTAACCATTTAAAAGGTTGGATATTCGCCTTCTGGCCTACTAGTAGGTGCAGTTTGCCTCATCTGAAGCATTATAATGGTAGTGATAACAACTGATAATGGCCAGTTACTGGGATGATGACAAGCAAAAGGGGCGCACCAATACCAGACACAGAAACTGAAAAAAGCTGTATTTGTATGTTATAGATTTTGTGGCCTTCAAAAGGCCATTTTTGATAAATTATCATATTTTCATTCATTCATTTTCTGCAAACCTCTTGTGTAGAAGCCTCACAAAGGTCATGGGTATGAAGGGCTTAATAAGCGGAACACTGGCCCCCGCACCTAGACAGCCACTGCTTGATCAAGAGCCCATTCAATGTTGAGACAACATCCAGTGGGAGGGGGATTATCTCAAGGCTACCCTGCAGGTCAACAGGCTCTGCTGTCTGCTGGAGTCCCAAAGAAGTGACCTGACAAGAGGCCCCAGCTACAAGCTAAATCTGGAAACCAACCAATGCAGGTCACACAGAGGTCGACAAAGACCAGCAACATTTGGGAGTATAACATCTTGGAAATGAACAAAAGATTATTAACTGATAGCTTAATCGTCCAGATGGAGATGTGACATAAAAATACGTAACAGAAATGTGTTATTTTTTTAGACTTGGTACGAATGTTGAGCTACTGAGTGAAGAGATAATGTGTCATTTTATGATACAGCACTGGAGCCCTGGTGTGACTGAGTAACTATGTGTGGGAGTTAAAATAAACCTTATAAACTTTCATGACAACAAGCAGCAGCCACCACACATTCCACTGGACATCTTGACGTGATTTTTTCCTCCTACATACCCCTGGGACCCGCGGTCTGTGTCTGTTGCTATGAGGAACCTGGTATGAGAAGAGTGGAGACCCAGGGGTCCTGCTGTCAATCTCTGGTCTGCCCACAACAGGTGTTTCTAATCCTCCTATCATATTCAAACTACATAGCAACATTTACTTTTCCACAGAACACTCCTACACTGTGGGTGAAATTCCACAAGCTTTGGAAAAGGTTTGTATTTCCCAAAAGATAAAAAGATGAACTCTTTTCCAGGCTTTACATTAACACAGTTCACATCAGGGCACTTGCTGCAGCAGCTAATGCTACTCCAACACTTTTTGACGGGACATTTTGAAGACAGAAATAAGTTGTTTTTTCAAGCACACTTAATGTCTTTTAGAGAAATTATGATCACACAAAGAATGATTTAATTTGAGCAAACTTTAATCTGCTCTGCGCTCAGTGCATTTATTTGCAATACCCCCTCTCACTCAGTTTTACTCATTTGCTCTTCTAACGTCCCTGCTCTGTGTGCGCCCCAGTTAGCCTGCATGGAGTGAGAAAGGTTATTATGTACTTATGTGAATACTGGCAAATATGCCA
>NW_026082805.1:0-5693 GCF_006386435.1 Epinephelus moara | reverse complement strand
TTTTTATAGTAAAAGAATATTTATTAACATGTGCACATCAGAATGCAAAATGTGGAAAGTTTTCGGTGATGAGACCCCATAGAGATGGTATTATATCAGGAGGGTGATGAATCCATTGTTGAATAGGTAACCCCCCTGAGGTCTAGATGCTGGTAGTGGTGGTAGAGGTGGTGAAGATGAGATGAGAAGAAGATGGAGAAGTGCTGATGATCTGGATGAGATGAGGAATGAGCCTTTGTTGAGCTTGTCCTGGATTCTGGATAAAAAGTCATCGTATAGTATGTCATCCAAAATATCATAAAAAAGTCATAGTATAGTATGTCATCCAAAATATCACAAAAAAGTTATAGTATAGTATGACATCCAAAATATCATAAAAAAGCTATAGTATAGTATGACATCCAAAATATCATAAAAAAGTTATAGTATAGTATGACATCCAAAATATCATAAAAAAGTCATAGTATAGTATGACATCTAAAATATCATAAAAAAGTCATTTCATAAAAATTAATAGTGTGGTACACTAAACAGAAAATTATTAAAAAGTCATAGGATAATCTATAATCTTAATATGATCTCATGATTTATGATCGATCTCATGATCCCTTTGGTTGGTTCACTGATTGTATGATTGTGTAGTTATAAAGTATTTATGAAACTGTGCTTTAAATCTCACTCTGATGATGTAATACTTGTCTTTCATCAGGTATGAAGATGGTTTCCTTTTGGCCAACCCGGGCAGTGTGGACCTGGCTGAACGACGTCCAGTAGATGAGGAGAATGAGCGCCTGAGAGACATCGTGTCTTCCCTGCGCACAGCTGTGGCCACAGAGCGCTCTCAGAGGGAGGGCGCTGAGCGGGAGTGTGCTGCTGTGCTGCAGGAGTTTGATCGTCTGGAACAGCGTCTTTTAGGAGCCGAGGGCTGCCAGCTGCGGGTCCAGGAGCTGGAGGCTGAGCTCCAGGAGATGCAGCAGCTCAGGAAGTCCAGGGTGTGTCTGATCGGGGGTATGGAGGACGGCTTGGAGACGCTGCTTAGCAACGGCCCTGAGACAGACACCCCAGAGGAGAGCGTGGCGCTGGAGGAGGGAGGTGACGGAGGTGAGGCAGGAGGACCAGGGCAGCAGGGAGGCCCAGTGAGGAAGAGCTGCAGCGACACAGCTCTGAACGCCATCTCAGCCCGTGACGCCTCAGGTAGGCGCCAAGGCAGCTACGCCCTCCATGCTAACGGCGTGCGCAAACGTGGCATGTCCATCCTGCGGGAGGTGGACGAGCAGTACCACGCCCTGCTGGAGAAGTATGAGGAGCTGCTGGGGAAGTGCCGGCGTCACGAGGAGAGCCTGTGCCATGCTGAGGTGCAGACCTCGCGACCTGTCTCCAGGGACCCCTCCATGAAGGAGTACAGCATGGTCTCCGCGGGACCTTCGACATCAGGGGCCGTCGCCACCCCTCCCACACCCCCTCAAACTCCCTCCACCCCAGAGGCACTGGAGGGGATCAGCAGGCAGGTAGAGCAGGTGGACAAACGGCTCAGCCAGAACACGCCAGAGTACAAAGCCCTGTTCAAAGAGATCTTCTCCCGCTTACAGAAGACCAAGAGTGACATGAACTCCACCAAGAGCAGGAAGGGTCACAAATGAGCTGGAGCTGCTGAAAACAGTGACTGCACAAGATTTAATTTACCTCACTGTTGTGAAGGCTTCTCGTCCTACATTTCACCACTCCTGACTTGGAGTGGATGCCTGTAGTCATGGCGTTGGCTGATTAATGATGCATATTGTTAGCGGTGGAGGCTGATTCATCTGAAACTGCCAAATGTTATATCTCCCTACATGGATGGAAGATCGTTGATGTGGATGAAATGCCTTTTTCTGAGTGACCATACCTGACAGATAATCAGAACAGAGGGTTTGTTTCTGTCTTAGGACAGTGTAGTGTGTGATGTAGTATTTGTAATTGAGATGTGCTGATGCAGAAATGATTTAACTATTATTTTTTATTCATAGAAAGCAACAATTAAGCCAAATAATACTTAAAGAGAAAAAAAAAACAGCCATTGGCTTTGAAACTACTTACAGCATTTGAAGCATGCATCTGTCTAATAAACACTAAGTGCTAAATAAGTCTTAAAAAGCAGGTTTAAACTAAAATCACACGAGCTTTTAAACCAGCTTGAAGTTGCTTGAAGATGCAGCAGAGTGATATTTAACTGTGTTCTGAATTTGTTGGAAGGCCAAATCCTTCAGGACAGCTGCCAAAGTGTACTGTGTTACGTGTTTGATGACAGTTTCTTTACTTAAATGGTTTATTATATCATGTGACGGAGATGATGCCTGAACAGGTGGAGATGCCTCTGTGGTGCTTTTACAGCATGCATTACAAGCTGCAGGGGAATGATCGCTGTGTCGGGGATGCGTTTGATCATTTCAGACATTACAACATCATCAGTTCTACGTGTTACCATTTCATTGTCAACGATGTTCTTGTTGAAGGCCATTTAAAATGTTTTCTGTTGATTAAAATAAGAAGTGTATCGACCATGCTCCTTTACTGTTAAAGAGAAACTGTGGTATTTTTTCACCTGGACCCAACTTTCCCGTGTTCTTGAGTCTAAGTGATGAATGGAAACAATTCTTAAAATCGGTCCAGTATTAAGAGCGATGCAGCTGCAACGGTGAATGAGGCTGCAATGTAATTCCTATGGACAATTGTGCATCGTCAGTATACATCGATTTTAAGTGCTTGTTTTTGCCGCTGACAGGCTCGGATTGTTGTGACAAGAGTTTGACAGCATTATGGCAAAGACCCTGCAGAGAAACTAAATGTTTTTCCTTATCTTTCACTTGTTCCGGTCTGTTTTGTGTGTTAGTGTCACTCAAGGAGAAGTCTTGTTCTGAAATCTCGCAAGATGTGACAGAGAGCCTAGCTTCGTTTTATCTGAAATATTTATCATCATGGCAGAATATTAAGCAAATTTAGACATTGTGGGAAAAGCCTGCGAGATTTCAGAGGAAGACTTCTTGAGCGAAACTTGGTTACACGAACAAACAGGTAAGGAAGATGTTTCAATTTAGCCATGACATTGAAAACCTTTTCGATAACACTAAGCTACCCTTTCTGTACTCCAACACAACAGTCTTCCTGCCACTTCTCTTTCCAGCTCTCACTAACCTTTCCACTGTTGTTTTCCCTGCGACAAGTCACCTCTTGCGAGATTTCAGAACACTTCTTGAGCGAGACTTGGTCACACTAACAAACGCACAACCTGAAGGTGAAGAAAAACATAATTTCAGACACTTCCAATATCAATCTGAGCCTGTCAGTGGCAAAAACAAGCACTTTCAGTGGACATAAATGGACGTTGCACAATTGCCCCATAGGGACTACATTGTAGCCTGTTTTGCTGCTGCAGTCAAAAATTGCTGGGGTGAAAAATACCAAAGTTTCCCTGTAAGTGCTCAGGGAGGCAACAAGTCACATCCTACAACAGCTAGTTTCCATTAAATAAAACAGGATACACGCAGGCCCAGTCTGAACACTTTAATGTCAATACAGGAGATCAGTAAACTGTAGGTAATACAAGTAGCACATATCGAATCAAACCCAACCAACAGAGAAAAAACCTCAGTCCATGACATGAGAGCTTTAAGTAGCTGCGGAAACAGACTTCATTCCCATGCTTCTGGAGTGTATTCGAAAAAAACAAAGCTTTTATATGGCAGGATGTGTTACCCATCGAAGTCTGGTTGGGGACTGATGTCTCTATACTGGTTCAGAAGTCAATTACAGACGTTTCACCTCACTGATGTTGAGCACAGAGTGCCGTCGAGTCAGCAGGAGCAGCATGTGGTTGTAAGAGACTGGAGGCACAGTCAGCATTGATATTTTAAACTTGAATAATACAAGGTGAGCAGTTTAACAGTCCGTGGACACGCTGGAAATATGGCCTCAGGGACTAGAGAGGATACTGGGTGACAGGAAGCCATCATCACAACCTGGACTCATATTTACAGTTGTTGTATATTGTCTAAAAGTTAATTGAACTGATCTTTAGAAAACTACAGTGATGAAAAATATGCTTGTAAATAGAGTTAATATGATGGACATCAACATGTAATGGCTTTTACAGATCATCAAACCTGAAATAAAAGGTGTTAAAAGTCCTTAGTCCTGATTCCCTGTCCGTGTATTACAAGTATTGTTAAAAACAGGCTCACATGATGGTCTGGCAAATACAATCTGAAGGCAAATGGCTCAATTAGGTTGTCTATTTTTTTCCTAAGGGTTCTCGTTAAGGCCACATGGCTGCTAAAACACTGCCAGAATACCCTGATCAGGAGAGGAACAGCCGCACCTACAGCCAGGGGTCACAAGGGGTTAGAGGTAATGTTGTTTCCCCTGTTCTCTCAGTAGACTTTGCAGGGAGCTAAATCATCTGGAAAAAAGACGTGGCCTAAATTCCAAATAATTTGCCAAGACCCTGGTACAAATAATCTGCTCAAAGGCTTTAGGAGGGCTGCGTCCAAGAGTTGTGTCCAGCAATGATTGCTCAGTGACCGTACAGCAGCCACATACATACAGCACTACTGCTTCCTGCACAATGCTTTCCAAGGCAGATCACGGTAATAGTACAAAACAATCTGGAAAAATAAAGAGGGATGAAAACGGGGAGGACAAGAAAGCGCTATCACATATTTGATCACTTCCAAGAGCAGTTAACAGACTTTTCTTTTTAACTTATTTTTTCTTTTATAAACGAACCGCAAAATCTGGATTGTGCACATTGTTTGCTTTCTCCATTTTTAAGATTTAATACTTAACAGAAAGGGGCGGGCGAAAACAAGGTGAAAGTGTTACGACAGGAGGAATGATGAAGTGATTGGAATTTAGAAAAGGAAACTGTAAGAACAAGTTGTCAATGGACGGAGAGAGCAAAAGCTTCAATCAACACATAATCCAGACAGAAATAATGGAATGACAGCAGAGAAGAGAAAAGAGAGAGGGACAAAGCGGGGGAAGATGGCGGTGGAGGATGTCGAAGAGGGAATCAGTCTTTCCAGTCTTTCTTGATATTGAGGTTCCACTCCCAGGAGAGATGGTCGTGTTTGTCGTCATCAGTGAACTTGGACTTGATGGTGTAGGTGCCGCGGGCCAGCATCCCTTTGGGTGCCTCCTCCATTGTTGTGAGGAACTCGTATGCCTCGTCTGGTCTGGGCCCGTAGCTGCCGACCATGTAGTCCGACTTGTCAACTGTACATTACAGACAGAGAGAAAAGGAGTTGAAATGCTGCTCATTCAAACCCTGGTCAGGTCACCAGACTATCACCGGGCTGACACATAGAGACAGACAACCACTCACACTCACATTCACACCTACTGCAATTTAGAGTCACCAATTAACCTGCATGTCTTTGGACTGTGGGAGGAAGCTGGAGCACCCCGAGAAAACCCACGCTGACACGGGGAGAACATGCAAACTTCACACAGAAGGGCTACCCCACCCCGGGTTCGAACCAGGTACCCTCTTGCTGTGAGGTGACAATGCTAACCACTGCATCACCATACAGGGACAGTTCACCCCAAAATCAGATGAACATATTTTGTCTCTTACTGTAGTGCTAGTTATCAATCTTGATTGTTTTGGTGTGACTGGTCGAGTGTCAGTATCAGCGGTAGAGATGTCTGCCTTCTCT
>NW_026082804.1:0-5007 GCF_006386435.1 Epinephelus moara | reverse complement strand
GGATAAGCGGAGGACAACGACGAGACGACTTTTTTCCCCACCTAATTTTAGTGATCATCAAGTCTCTTCTGTAGTGGAATTATTATGTATGCATACTCTTATCATGACCCACCAGCAGATGGAGACATAGAATACAGTGCTTTTCAATGTATGTAATATTCATACATTGTGTAAAAATTAAAAAAAAGCGTGTTGACCAATTCTCATACTTAATTTTAAAGCCAATATCGGCCGATACGGATGACATCCTGATATTGTTGTGCATGCATGAGACTTTTAGTCAAGAGGACTGTGGTGAACATTCAAAATGCATCAAAGTTTGTCAAATATTATGAATAAAATAATGACTGAATGATTAATAAACATTTCCTGGGGTGTAAATGGAGAAATGTCTGTTGCAGAACCTTCTTCTTCTTCCTGGAAAATGTTCAAGTGAAGTAGGTATCCAGGCTCTGCATTGGTTCTGAGCTTGCGTCATCGTCACCGAAATCAACCCCATCAATGCCCTGCAGGCCGCTGTGGAGGGTTACAAGGTCACCACCATGGATGAGGCTTGTAAAGAAGGAAACATCTTCGTCACTTTGAGAACATGATGGACGATGCCATTGTTTGTAACATTGCAACATTTATATATATATATGTGTGTGTGTGTGCGCGTGTATAGAATGGATCCATATACAACTGTTCATATGATATCTAACAAATTAGCGCCTCACAAATGACATTACATATTTAATGTATGTATGTTAGGGTTAGGCAAATAAACTTACTTTGGTTAGGTTTAGAAAAAGAGACATGGTTGGGCATCTTCAGGTTTAGGCTAGTGAAGTTACAAAGGTTTGTATTACGACCCAGATCAGTTTTTGTGCATATATGGTTGTATTTTTCTGCAGTGATCTGTCACTGATGTCTCTCTCCTCCCTTCAGAGTGTGTACATGTGGTGGAGTCTGATTGGATGATGCAAGGCAGGTGGTGTTTGCTGATTGGACCATTCAAAGAGATTGCTGTCACCCTATTGGTCCAGTGCATGACAGGAGATTTTAAATGCCAGCCAATAGATGATCTTCCCTCCTTTTCACTCTTCCAACAAAGCCAGTACTTAGACTGGTTGGTGAGTACCTGCAAGCAAAAACTTCTGACTTTGTAAACTGGTGTGTTTAACTTTGCTGATAACTTTGTTATTTAGGAAAGTTGTTTGGTCAGTTTTGAGAAGGTGAATTGAGTTTTGTTTAACAGTTATTATTAGTTTTAGTAAGAGTGAGGAGCCCTTTTTGTTTGGCATTGCCATGTTCTTTTCTCTTGTTTCGAATGGTAGGATTTTTAGGTTAGAAACTGTTTTGTTTCACATTTGTTTTTGTTCAAGAAGTTCAGGGTCCATGAATATATTTTTGTTTGCACTAATCAACTCTGAAGTCAAATTAACTACTTACATTGCTGAAATACTGAAATGCTGTGTAACTGGCCTTCCTTGAGAGTGGAAAGAGTGGGGAGTCACAGCATGTTATGTCTAGTTTCCCCTAAACCGGAGACATAACATTAGGTATAGTAAAAGAAACATGGCAGACACCGGTGTCCTGGGGTAAAGTCCTGTGCTGTTTGACCCATCAATGACCCCAATCTACCTCCTTTAACAGACTTTGGTCTTTAGACTACTTATTTCTTTACTCCTGTAAGTGCAGTGGTCACTTGATTGCAGCCTGTGTGATACTTGGAATATACTGTGAGATATTTATGAATTGTAGTGCATTACTTTACAAAGGTATACATACGAACAGTGCATGAGAACAGCCAGATACTGTAACACAATGCTATTGTTTTTATACCTATTGCCGAGCACTAATGTATGTGTAACCACAGTCAACAGTATGACAACATTACCATGACTTCCAGTAATTTTCAGATAATTCATTGAAGACATATAAACCTCATGAAGGCAGTTGGGGAAGTTCATTGTCAGTTGCACCTAATCTAAATCGTATTTGTGCTTAAATAAAAGCACAAACATTTACTCTGGAGCATATTTATATTCTTGTTTCTTTTGCTGACACAATAAATATTATCAGGGTTCAATGACTGATTTTTGCTCCCACTGGTTGCATGCTGCGATAAGCTAAATACTGTAGCTTTTAACATGCAGCAAAACAATACTCTAAATGTGTGTCTCAACGGGAGATTTAAGCGAGGTGAATTGCATTCAGCCAACCTGAATGGAGAGAATTGTTGGTGCAGAGAGACTAATCCTTCCCTTCTTTCACATACACTGAACTCACCTACGCAATATGGGAACATTGGAAACCAGGCAAGGATGCACGCACACACACATTATGCATGTCATTCGCACATGAACACATACGTAGACACACTCACACACAAACAAACCTGTCCTCGCTGATTTATGCACAGATGCACTCACACAAGACAGCATCTGACATTGGAGGCCCTCTTCAAAAACATGTTTCCTGAAGTGATTTGTGGTTGTTTTATAGAGCCGTGGTAGCAGATTGCTCTGATGTAGGGCTCATTCATCAATGTCAACACACTCTCTCACACTCAGAGTAGACACGCATACAAACATAACCCCACACGCTCTCAAACACACACACTCACACACACACACACAAGACAGACAATAGACGTTTAATTCCTCTTGAGCTAAGTTGACGCTGCTGTTCTCCCATCTCAGAGAAGTGAGAGGTCAGGGTCAGATGTTGACTGTTTGAAGCTAGTTGGGTTCTTGATTCCTTGCTCAAGGGCACTTCAGCAGTGTTGCTGTTTGCCAGCACAAGGATTTGAACCTGGTTCATGTTGAATGAAGGCAGAAATCTGGCTACAAGTGAGCCACTTAGCCTCAAGTGATGAATGTTTTTATTTTTCCACCAGTCAGTTCAGGGTGCAGCCTGGCCAGATGCAACAGGAAGAAAATAAATGAAAGGGTAGATAGATACTACATAATACATTTCCCAGAATGCTATTGGCAGTCAGGCACATTACATCTGAGCATGATTTTGCATTCACTCCATGCTGGCAGAACGTGTACTTTTTACCAGGAGGGAGCTATCGTAGCTGTCAGAAATTCTTGATATCTTATGTGAACAGATTTTCCAACTCAGCTGCTCTTACAGTAATTATGATGCAAATGCGATGACATTACTTTGAGGAATATGTCAAGATTTTGTGAACAATGAGCAGATGAGCAAGAGAAGACAAGGGGGAGAGAGATACAGCTTTTACTCAAATGCAGCATCTTGTGTGGCATATTTCAAATGAGACTGTATCTCGCTTGAAATTCTCTGTCCAAATGTCAGGAGGTATTCAATGGCCTCACAGACCACTGCTGTCTGCAACCCCACCTCCGTTTAAAGGTACAATATTACGACCTCCTCCACTGGCGCCTCGTTTGTTGCTTGGTGAAACATCTGACTCCGCCCTCTAGTGCCATCTACTGTCTGTACCTATGACATCATAAAGGACGCATGGAAGTATGAGGGCAGTACATTTACAACATTTGAAACAGACAGCTCTATTTTCGTACATAAAGTGAGTATAAATGAGTCTTTAGAAGGTCTTTAGTACAACCAAATGCTGAACAAGGCTTTTATAGGCAACCAAACTGTCATGATTCATTTTCATGAACTGGAATACACTAACATAGCCTATTCAGTTTAACTCCCATGTGTCTAGCCACACATATCTACCATTTGCACTTTCTTTTATTTAATGTAAACTTGTTTTGCTGATTTGTTTGTTTGATATTTGTTATGTTATTATAAGTTATTTATTTATGTTTTATTTTTGTTTTATCTGTTGTTATTTTCTCTATCTTTTGCTAAGGTAAGGTGACCTTAAGTGTTTTGAAAGGTGCCTATTAATAAAAGGGTCCGGGCAGCTAAGCTGCCAGGACGCTAATGTAATCCTAAGTATTCTTCTTCTTTCTTCTTTCGAGGAAATCATACTTCCCATGGGTGAAAACTCACCAAACTTTGCACAAAGGTCCAGTCTCATGCCAGATATCCNTTTGTACACTTAAACCTATTAAAAATTATGAAGTTCACTCTGGTTTTTTTTACAAAAACTGTAAAACTTCTTAAACCGATCTCCTCCCACAATTTTTGCTCAATTGACACCAAACTTNAGCAAGTGTCTAAAGTTCAAAACTTTGAAAATTCATAACAAATCAACCATACATGCTACAACTTAACAACTTTCATCAAACTGTAGCCCCAATAATGAAGAAACTTGTACATTTAAAGCTATTAAAAATTATGACGTTCATCATTCTGTTTTTTTCAAAAACTGTAAAACTACTTAAACCTATCTCCTCCCACAATTTTTGCTCAATTGACACCAAACTTGCTACAGAGCATCTTCAGACTGTCCTACAAAAACATTTTTTCTCAGATTTTTGATTTATCAAAAATTGAGCCTACAGTGCATCAAAATGTTTGTCTGTAAACGGTACTGTAAACATATACATGCAAATTCTTGCTAAATAAATCTTCAATGTTCATGAAAAAGAATGACAAAATTCTAAATTCTAGAGTCATGGTAGATGATGTGTGGCAAATTTCAGAATTTTATCTCAAAAACAGAATTTTTGACAGCATTTTGAATTTTGCTCTAATGTNCTAAATAAATCTTCAATGTTCATGAAAAAAATTGACAAAATTCTAGAGTCATGGTAGATAATGTGTGACAAATTTCAGAATTTTATCTCAAAAACTGAATTTTTGACAGCATTTTGAATTTTGCTCTAATGTGAACAATTGGAGTCAATGTAAAAATGGCAATTTTAAACATCAGTTTTTAACGTATGGAACAAATCAATCATTGTTACAAACAAATTTCCAGCATCTCCATGCTGTCTAGATGCAATATGTGTATTTTCAGATTTTTGTCTTAATAACTGAATTTTTTACAGTGGTTTCAAATCTGTCTTTCCATGCACGGATGGCTGCTTTACTACACAACAGTGAATGGCTTACTCAATTTGTGAAGCCACTGTTGAG
>NW_026082803.1:0-4000 GCF_006386435.1 Epinephelus moara | reverse complement strand
CGACCCCCAACGGGATAAGCGGTTACAGAAAATTAATGCATGAAAGGTTAGCCTGGGGCTAAAGGCCCCACACCAAGCCGACGGTCAGCTGTTGACCAAAGTCGGGCCGTCGGTGAGCGTCTGTCAGCTTAGTTTTTGCGGTGTGTCCTGCACTGTCGGCGGCTTTTCGGCCAATTGAGCATGTTGAATCAGCGGCGGAGCTTGTCGGTGAGAGAGATCACTCTGATTGGCTGTTAAGGTTTTATTTCCTTGCCCCTGTAGCGAGTGAATCTGCCCGTAGTGAAACCGGGGTTAACTGGTGCTTCCTCCTCAGGCTCCACTTCACTCAGCTGCCCGATAGACCCGCTGCTTCTTCACACTTTAACCTGAATAACAAACTGGAGCTAGCTGGGAGCGGCTAGCGGAGCGTTAGCTGCAGCATGACCGGAGGGAAGCACAGTTAACCTCCGCTAGTCTCTGAGCTAGCCCCGGCTCTCCGTTTGGATCCAACCGGAGCACCGAGCCCTGGTTTGTTATTCAGGTTAAAGTGGGAAGAAGCAGCGGGTTTATCAGGCAGCTGAGTGAAGTGGAGCCTGCGGAGGAAACACCGGGACCGTCTGGATGTGATAGTCCGTGGAGGTGCTGCGGTGCTCGGCTGCACAGATAGGAAACCCCTCGGCTGACAGGATGTACCACCACTCTCTCACTCTGCTCTCTCTCACGCAGGCACAGAATGTACGTGCTACTTAGCCATCGGATGTAGTCCGTGTAGTGTGTTCAAATGCAACTGACACAGGGTGACATGAGGCGACGTAGACGATGCAACAGTTGGCTTCCATCGCCGCTAGTTCTTTGATGTCGGTTTGGTGTGTCTGCACATTAAGGGAACCACATCCAGCAGCCTTGGACTTCATGAGGTTTCTAAAGGGTCGCTATTGATGTGATCGAGCACAACTCACAACACTCATGGTTCACAACTACAAAGATCCCTTTCTTCAAAAAAGGGTTCACAAGAAGCAAATTCTTCTTGGTCTTCCATACAGTAGGAACCCTTTTGGAACCCTTATTTCTGAGAGTGTAAGCTCTGAATCTGCAGAGTAACATGCTGTAAGTACAAAGTAACATACAATGGAACTTCTACAGTAAAGCACAAGTACCTCAACATTGTAGTTGAGTGCAGCCCTGGAGTAAATGTACTTTGTTTTTTTGTTTCAAACAGCTGAATCAGCCTCCGAGCCTGCTGCTGTCTGTTTTGGAGAAATTCTGTAGTCTGCTGCATTCACTAAAAAGTTAGCACTGCACCACAGGCTGGATGGTCTGCAGTGACAGTAGAATATAAGTACTTGGGCAGCAGCCACGGTTCATCCGACTGCTGCTCCGTCTGCCCTTGCAGCCACCAGGGACTCTGGTACCCCAGCATCCTGCCGAACTGCCATATACCTGCCTCACAAGGCTGCAAGGACTATTATAGAGTGTCACCCTCGTCCTCTAAGGCACTGCTTCCTTTAGCTGAAATACATCATTGTTTGCTTGCATTCTGTCCTTTAATGAACACCAGTCATAGTTGATTAATCTTGTATTCAAAGTAGAACACATCATTAGTCATTTTCTGACTAGTCTGTATAGCAGCTGGTAATTTCTTTTAAAATGAGTGCATCTGCACTGAAGAGTGATTTATTAAGTATGGAGCTGGAACCATTGATATGCTAATTACATAAACACCTTAACTTACAGTGAACCTGGAATATGGAAAGGGCAGGTAGGACTTTTAAGTTAATGTCAATGTTATGGTCCTAAAAATAGCTCATTTGTGATTCAGCAAGTTTGAAGAAAACAATACTAAAGATCCAGGCTGTAGCCATGGAGTCATCACGGGGGGACCAAATCTGACAGGGAGTCTGGGGTCCCACACCCCCATCGTCACCGCTATTACAGTTCCAATGCAAAATAATGCACTGACTTTAACGTTACTGTATAGAATATATTCAGACTGTTCACTGTTCACTAGTGTGGTTCGTAATGCATGGATTATATGCTTATACATGCCAACGTTTGTACCAGAATTTATCATAATATTATGAGAAGATAACCATTCATAAAATCATACGTGTCAAATTAAAAGAGGGGACTTTTATTTTGACAAAAATAAAGACATTTACTTTATGGAAGGACTACTGAACAGGGCCAACTGAGCACAGCCACAGTGGCCTAAAGCTAAAAACACACCGGCAACGTCAAGTGCCGGCCCTAGCACACACCGTATGTGTCGCACTGCAGCTCATTAACAGACGACCACACAAAGTTATTACTTCTTTTACTGAAAGATCTGTGTGTCCTCCACCTCTGCATTAGCCTAAAATCATGTGTGGACAGCCCTTAATTAAACTTGATTTCTCACCTGAAGAGCTGATCTCCAGAGCTATGACTCACCAGGCAACATCTTTTTGGCCATTGTCTTTATTAATGACGGGATTGTGGGTCGTTTAGCTCAGAATATTTCTCGACCTCAACAGTGAGTCTCTCATCATCCAATCTTTGTCACACACGAGACACAGCAACAAATCTGTGCCCACGGGCCCATTGTCTAATCTGCCCCTGATTTAGATCATAAATTGATGCAGAAAAGAAAGTTGGTGCATAAAAAAGTGTTTGATGGTCAAAATTTTCTGGTGGACCTCCAATAGCCCCATTTCATAAGTGTGACCTGCAGTGTTGAGATGAAACCTACCCCCCTTGCATAACATTTGACTTTTTGTAACACTTAACAAAAACTCTCACAGCTGACAGTGATGTAGCATACCTAACACTCATATTAGATTCTAGTTTTTCATTTACTAATAAATTTGATAGTAATCAAATACAGGGCCAAACTGAAAACAGTTGTGTATCATGAAGGCCATCCACTACACAGTGTTTTTTAAGTGACTCAGAGGCTCAATCAGTGAGCGACTCAGGATGCCTCAGTGTTCCTCTGAACGACTCAGAAGGTCTTTTGTTCCAGCAGCTGTCAGATTTTTTAATGAACACTTTCAGATGTGATCTCAGCTGCGGAGTATGTCTCAAATGGCTTTTTATGATATTATTCATTTGTTGTATTTTGCACTTGTATTTGTTGTGTACTGTACCAGTTGAGTTGCTTCTGGTGACAAATGGGTTTCCCCTTGGGGATTAATAAAGCTTTCTGGAGAGACAGCACAGTGTTTGACATGGATTCTGCCTACTCACAGTAGTCAAGTAACAGCTTCTAGGTACAGGGTACGGCAACACCACTTGGACAAACCAACCGCAGAACTGCACTATAATGCTATGGTGTATTTACACTGAATGCAATGCAAGTGTTTCGCATGGTGAGAGTCAATGCAAAGATGCAAATAGACACAAACAGATGCCAATTTGTAGCGGGCAACTAAATGATGCTACACAAAGATGTAAACTTTTTGCTATTTGTGTGTATTTGCAGCAGTTGAAATTTTTCTGTTTCAGCGAGAAATGTGCGTGACACTCTGTCATGAAAAACTTTCAGCATTGAGATCTAGTTGATCTCGTCAGATTCCCCTGACTTTAGTGAGAATCAGATATGGAGGACAAATATTGTGGAAAGTTAACTACAGAAGGAGTGATGTGGTGGCGGTTTGCAGCTGAGCATGAAGCGGTCGGGATGACGCCGGAATTCCACTGGATGCGTGTCCGTTGCGGAATGGCTGCGCTGGTTATCCGCTGCGTGCTCCGCCGTCCGTCAACCCCCACCGGCTGCGTTTGCTGTGTGGAACGGTGCAGCTCTGCCGGACAGCGGGAGTCAACGAGGACCAACGAAATCTCGTGAATTCACGCATAATCCCGTGATATAACAAGATGTAGTTTCTATAAACAGAACCACAAAACCAGAGCAGTAGTAGGAAGACATCTTGGTGCACCTCCATGATTAACATCTCCTCGTGCATGGTGTCAATGGGGTGAAATGACATCTGAAAACCTCTGACCTGTTGACTTCAGGCCTGCCTCCGCCCATTATGACATTTTC
>NW_026082802.1:36780-38755 GCF_006386435.1 Epinephelus moara | reverse complement strand
ACAGGTGTTATACAGATGTCACACAGGTGTAATATAGGTGTAACACAGGTGTAATACAGGTGTTACAAACACAGATGTAATATAGGTGTCACACAGGTGTAATACAGGTGTCACACAGGTGTCACACAGGTGTTATACAGGTGTCACACAGGTGTAATACAGGTGTCACACAGCTGGTTCAGTTGCTACACTGTTGTAACCTGGGTGTTTCACAGGTCTTTCACAGGTGTTTTTGTCTCTGTGTCGTCCCTCAGGCTGTAGAGTTCGATCACCCAGATGTGTTGAAACACAGACCACACTCACTGTTCTCGTCCCTGCTGGCTGCCTCCAACACTGTGGTGTCCTGACGTCCTCAAACACAGCGCAGTGACCTCAGAGTACTCTGACCAATCAGAGCAGTCTGATGAGTGACTGCAGTTCAGTTTGTTTCAACATGAATATTTTTTATTGTTTTATTGTTACGTTGATGATATAATAACTGTGTGTGTCTGATGTGATGAAGAGTTTTTATCTGTTTCTGTATTAAACTGATTCATTTTTAACCTGTGATGAGTTCATGGTCGTTTGTGAGGATCACGGTCTGACTCCAGGTCTGATCCGTCAGTGGACACCTGGTCAGACCTGATCCAGGTGTTTCTCTCTGTAAAGACTGAAAAACAGCAGAATCACCTGTCAGAGTCCAACAGAGGGACATTACGCCTGACCGCTGTCCTCCTGTCACCTGGTTCACTCTGATAACAATAACGACCATGTGATCAGACTGTAGAGATAAGCCACTGTGATGTCACACGTTAGTTTGTTGACTCCTGTTTAGAAGCCTCGAGTTCAGTCGTCACCATCTTGTTTTTTTGGAGCCAGTGGTGACCATATTTTGGCCAGAGGGTGGAGCTGTGGAGGAGTGAGGGGTGGATCTATCATCAGGCAGCTTGTCACTCAAAGAGGCCCCGCCCCCTTAATGATGTGTAACCTTAATAAATCATAAACAGGTGAGTTCTATAAAAATGTTGAAATGATCTCCAGAGACCAGACAGGCTGTAAACATGTTGGTTTCTACATGTGAACACTGAGCTGTGTGGGGACGCACTCTAGTGGTCATCAGAGGAACTGCAGGTTTTGGATGTTTCGGCCTCAGAGGCTGCTGATCAGTAAAAAGTACTGGACTCTCCTCGGCAGAGTCCAGGAGGTGAAGTGGTCTGAACAGACGACCTGCTGGACCTCAGGTCAGGTTCCTTCAGACGGAGCTTCAGGTTCAGATGTTCGTCTGAAACACAGTAAAATCTGATGTTTTATTAAAGTTTGTTGTTTCTCTGGATGAACTGCTGGATGTGTCTCTGGTGTCCTCCGGTGTCCTCAGATGTCCTGTAATCCGTCTGTCCACACTGACTCTAGAATAACATTAGTACTTCACTGTATCGTTCATCAGAACTGACAGTATTACTGCCTTAGATAATAAAACGTCTTATGCCGCATTATTCATTGATGTTGACCATCATCTTCTTCTGCAAAGACTGTAAAGCATAGGTTTCAGTAGCACTGTGTTAAATTGGTTTTCTATTTCTATTTTGGGATTTTCTATTTATATGAATAATTTAGGTATGGATTTAGATCCAACAAAAGCTCATCTTTATGCAGATGACACAATATTGTACACCTCTGCAAGATCATTGCAAGAGGCAATAAACTACTTACAGTCTGCCTTTAATCAGGTGCAAAAATCCCTTATAGGTTTAAAGTTGGTATTAAATGCTAATGAAACAAAATCCATGGTTTTTACACACTCACGTTCTCCTGATTATGAGATTGTAACACAAAATGGTACTCCAATAGAGAGGGTAACCTCCATTAGAGAATGTAACCTCCATAAGAGAGTGTAACCTCCAATAGAGAGTGTAACCTCCAATAGAGAGGGTAACCTCCATTAGAGAGTGTAACCTCCATTAGAGAGTGTAACCTCCAATAGAGAGGGTAACCTCCA
>NW_026082802.1:34792-36239 GCF_006386435.1 Epinephelus moara | reverse complement strand
GTAACCTCCAATACAGAGGGTAACCTCCAATAGAGAGGGTAACCTCCATTAGAGAGTGTAACCTCCAATAGAGAGGGTAACCTCCAGTAGAGAGGGTTACCTCCATTAGAGAGTGTAACCTCCAATACAGAGGGTAACCTCCAATAGAGAGGGTTACCTCCATTAGAGAGTGTAACCTCCATTAGAGAGTGTAACCTCCATTAGAGAGGGTAAACTCCATTAGAGAGTGCAACCTCCAATAGAGAGGGTAACCTCCAATAGAGAGTGTAACCTCCATTAGAGAGGGTAACCTCCATTAGAGAGTGTAACCTCCATTAGAGAGGGTAACCTCCAATAGAGAGGGTGACCTCCATTAGAGAGGGTGACCTCCATTAGAGAGGGTGACCTCCATTAGAGAGGGCAACCTCCAATAGAGAGGGTAACCTCCATTAGAGAGTGTAACCTCCAATAGAGAGTGTAACCTCCATTAGAGAGGGTAACCTCCAATAGAGAGGGTGTCCTCCAATAGAGAGTGTAACCTGCAATAGAGAGGGTTACCTCCATTAGAGAGTGTAACCTCCAATAGAGAGGGTAACCTCCATTAGAGAGTGTAACCTCCAATAGAGAGGGTAACCTCCAATAGAGGGTGTAACCTCCAAATGAGAGGGTAACCTCCAATAGAGAATGTAACCTCCATTAGAGAGTGTAACCTCCATTAGAGAGGGTGACCTCCAATAGAGAGTGTAACCTGCAATAGAGAGGGTTACCTCCATTAGAGAGTGTAACCTCCAATAGAGGGGGTAACCTCCAATAGAGAGGGTGACCTCCAATAGAGAGTGTAACCTCCATTAGAGAGTGTAACCTCCAGTAGAGAGTGTAATCTCCAATAGAGAGGGTAACCTCCATTAGAGAGTGTAACCTCCATTAGAGAGTGTAACCTCCAGTAGAGAGTGTAACCTCCAATAGAGAGGGTGACCTCCAGTAGAGAGTGTAACCTCCAATAGAGAGGGTAACCTCCATTAGAGAGGGTAATCAGTGTTAGATTATAGTGACCTAATGTAGATGCATTCTTCTTTCTCTTTATCAAAAAAAGGAAGCAACGTCATACGCACGTGACGACAGGAGGGGACGGCGGTGCGTGAATGGATTTACCCCTCCCACTTGTGGTAGTTATACTGATATTTCTTATCCCGTGCAAATTGGCCATTAATAATACTGACGTCCTGTGGTAAAGTGACATTACCTCACGTGCCCATGTAAAACTAATCCCGTCCGAATAGTGCTTAAGAGTCACATGAGGCGCTGAAGGCGTCTTTTCAATCAATCAATCAATCAATTTTATTTATAAAGCCCAATATCACAAATCACAATTTGCCTCACAGGGCTTTACAGCATACGACATCCCTCTGTCCTTATGACCCTCGCAGCGGATAAGGAAAAACTCCCCAAAAAAAACCCTTTAACGGGG
>NW_026082802.1:15267-30267 GCF_006386435.1 Epinephelus moara | reverse complement strand
GGACAACAGAGACGTTAAACAAGACAAAGTGACTTTGAGAAACTGCCTCTTCATGAAACATCAGTCGTTAAATCGGAAGATCAGCCTAAAGTAAATCAACCAGCCAACTCATCACAAGTCATTCACTCTGTGAAGACCTGAGGACACTGAATGCATCACAAACCTCAAAATATACAGAACACACAAACACAACATCATCTGTAAAGCTGCAGTTATCTGATCTGAGCCTCCACGAAGTTCCCACCCATCAGGTCCTACCTCCTTCAACCAGGTCTCACTCTGAAGTCGTTGAATACTGGCCTTCAGCTCGAGACTTCTGGCGTCAGGCACAAACAAAAAAGATGTACTTTCACATCAGCATGATACACAACTGGTCACTGTTATTGTGGAACGGCACTCAGTGGTGTTGGGGGGAAACCCCGCAGGTCAACAACAAATGTCAAGGTGGCGGAGTTTAGACACACACACCACAACCACTGACTTTCACCCAGGAGGCCGGGGTTCACTTCCTGTAAGATTGTAAAGCCAAACCCGGTTCTTTTTTCCTAAACCCAACCGTATGTGTGTGTGTGTGTGTTGGCTAAACGTAACCACGTGTGTGTGTGTCAGCTAAACGTAACCATGTGTGTGTGTGTTGGCTAAACGTAACCACGTGTGTGTGTGTCAGCTAAATGTAACCATGTGTGTGTGTGTTGGCTAAACGTAACCACGTGTGTGTGTTGGCTATAGGTAACCATGTGCCAACATCAGTAGGTGGTGTTGTACTGACGTAGTTCTTTTATTTTGAAAGAGACTGTGTGCAAACTGTACATTTCCTGTGAAAACAGAAGTGTATTTTGAAAACAGACAATGCATGTAACAGGCTGAACTTGACACGGTGTCCCAGAACGTCAACACGTACTTGTTTCCCTCGTTGATTGGCTTGTTTTGGTAAGAGAACTGAGACTGGTTAGATGATCCAACCAGAGGCCAAGCTGTTTCTCACCTGTGTGAAATCTTCTGCATTAAAACTAAACACGCCAGGTTCGATGTGAATTATCCGCGCTGCCATGTTCCATTTCCATCCAATGAATAAATAAATAAATAAAAATAAGAAAAGGGTTTCCTCCTGAAGAGTGTCTGTGTCCTAACCAGAAAACAAAACCATGTCCACTCAGAGACCGTCTAACAGAGCTAACGCTAACTACACAGTACACAAACTTATCAGAACCCAGATCTGATGCTAACGTTAGCTGTTGTTGCTAACCCCGTTCAGTGAACAACAGGTAATGTTAACATAGTATGTTAATGTCTTCATCATATTCGAGCTGAAGCAGAAACCAAACTGATAAGACGTTCCCTCTGAAGATCAACAACTTCATTGGTCAATAATTATATTTCCTCTTTGACGTCAGGGTCGGTCACGTGAAGGTTCTGTCGGGCAGCGAGTGTTTGAAACAACCCTCTGAATCAGGTTTAAAAGTTTCAGTGTGAATTTTTCAGATGAAATTTGATGAGCTGAACTTTGACACTGTGACTTAAAAAGGACCTGATGGATTAATGATCAGAATGTTAATTTAAACTGTACTGATCATTAAAAACAAACTCTTAGTTTTGGCCTCGTCCTCTCTGATTGGCTGGAGCTGCAGGTCCACTTCCTGTCCATGATATAACAAGTCATTATGCAAATGAGTTGTTGGTCTGAACAACATTAATCTCATTTAAAACACTGATAATCCTGCTGCTGCTCACACTCTGTTCACTGCTCACTGTAATCTGTTCACAACACACACACACGCACACACACACACACACACACACACACACACACACACACACACACACACTTCACTTCAGTGTGTGTGTGAGCAGCTTTGTAATGAACTTCATTTACATCCAGCACCACAATGAAAAACAGATAAGTTCCACCTTCAAAATGTGTTCAGAGGGGTTCCTAATATTCTGACCACCTCATGCTTTTAAACAGGGAGGACAAAATCATAGAAACACTGTTTCTTAGTTATCTGAGGCCCACTGCACAAAAACACCTCCATCCATCACAGACAGGAAGTTACCCATGATGCACCTCCATCCATCGCAGACAGGAAGTTACCCATGATGCACCTCCATCCATCACAGACAAGAAGTTACCCATGATGCACCTCCATCCATCACAGACAGGAAGTTACCCATGATGTTACCCATGATGCACCTCCATCCCATCACAGCTGCTGGTCCTGGAGGACAGGACGTCCATGATGGACTGGTCAGAGTCCATGTCAGATGAGCTCGGGCACAGAGAAGTGGGTGGAGCCTAGTAGAGTCTGAACTGTCATTGGTAGATGCAGCGATGTGTTTACTGACAGTGGTTCTCCAAAGTGTTCCTGAGCCCATGTAGTGATATCCTATATACAGTCATGTTGGTTTGTAATGCAGTGACGTCTGAAGGGTCAAAGGTCACCCACATTCAGCCTTGTCCCTTACATGCAGAGATTTCTGCAGTCTCTGAATCTGTTGATGATATTATGGGATGTAGATGTGAAATCTGTTTGTCCTCACAGTTTGTATCAAAGTGTCCGTCCTGAGCAGCTGAGCCTTTAGAGGGCGCTGCGGTCAGAACATTTTGTTGTTGCTCCCGTCACAACTTTATTTCAACCTGCTGCAGATTGTCAGAGAACAATAAAGTTGACCAGTTTGAACATTAGATATTTCTGGACTGTGTTCAGGTGAATATGGGTCAAAAAGAATTTACAGATCGCTGCATTCTGTTTTTATTTATGTTTTACACAGCGTCCAGGTTGTAATTACACAGTCTGGGTTCATTCAATGGTCCTGAAAAACACTGAAGCTCTTATTACTATTATTATTATCATTATTACTATCATTACAGTGATGACAGTAACAGAGTCATTAGCGTGGATTGATGCAGTTTAAAGGGCCGTTCCGTGTATTTTCTGAGCAGCAGCAGCAGGATCAGGACGTTAAGAGGATTTGATGCATAAAGAAATGGAAAGCTCTTCTGTCCCAGTAATTAGCCGGATACATTCAGACATGAGCCGTTAGTGATGGTTTAATGTGGAGCTGCAGCTTAATGTACATGAGTACACCCCCCACACACAATGTATGTCAGATGTAAACTACTGAGGAGCTTCAGTTCATCACTCTGATGTTTCATCAGTGTTCAGTGATTGAAACAGGACGTTACCACAGGTCTTCATCTACAGTGGACATGAGACGAGTGTGTTGTGTGTTCACAGGATCAGATGACAAACTGATTCACAGTGAAACATGTCGACATTAAACATGAACAAAGTGTCGCTCCATTAGAAGACAAAGAGGACGACTTCTGATCTGTCCTCATTCAGCTGAAGGAAGTTCATGATGTCCTTTGGACAGTTCATAAGACAGAATCAGACTCGTCGTTAGGTTTGAGACAGAGAGACAGCCGTGTGTCGTCAGCTTAGATCTGGTTAGAAACTTCTGAGAATATCCGTCAATAATTAGATTCTTTGTGGATCAATCAAACTGATCGGGAGGAGACAGAGCAGATTTTAATATTGTGATCAATCAGACAGCAGGTTTCAAATGTGTTGTCTCTGTGTTTTCATCATTAATCTGCCTCCTAATTTCTCCTGTCGCATCGTCTATTTATCTTCATCTGAAATGTCCATCGTCAAAGTGACTTCAGTAACAATCCGGTCCGTACTGAATCTGCTTCCACACACAAAACACTGCAGATCTCCTGCAGATTTTAGGAATATAGATGCTGAACGAGACAATGGAAAACAAAACAAAACAAAAAAACCCCGAAACAAACAGGGGGCGTTGTGGAGACAACGATAGGCGACGATGAGGAGTTTGAGGAGGATACGATGAGGGATGGGGAGCCAGTGGAGGTTATGGAGGATAGGGGTGATGAGGTCACAGGAGTGTGTGAGAAGACGAGCAGCTGAGTTCTGGATGATGAACCATGGAGGAGACTGTCTCAGTCTGGAGGTGATGAATGAGTGAATGAGAGTCTGTGCAGCTGAGGAGCAGAGGGAGGTCGAGGGAGGTGCAGCTGAAGAGCAGAGGGAGGTCGAGGGAGGTGCAGCTGAGGAGCAGAGGGAGGTCGAGAGAGGTGCAGATAAGGAGCAGAGGGAGGTCGAGGGAGGTGCAGCTGAGGAGCAGAGGGAGGTCGAGGGAGGTGCAGATGAGGAGCAGAGGGAGGTCGAGGAAGGTGCAGATGAGGAGCAGAGGGAGGTCGAGGGAGGTGCAGCTGAAGAGCAGTGGGAGGTCGAGGGAGGTGCAGCTGAGGAGCAGAGGGACCGGGCTGAGGTGGGCGATGTTTCTGAGATGGAAGACGTTGTGTCGTGATGTGTTGGTCAGAGGAAAGGGTTTGATCCAAGATGAAGGTTACAGACATGAGGAGAGGAGGGAGGAGTAGGGTTACAGGATGTAGAGGAGGGGCCAAGAACTGAACCTTGGGGGACACCTTGAGGTGCCAACACCTCACAGCTTCTCTTTTCCTCTGGTTTTAAACTCACCTCTATGTGGCTTCGTTTAATCTGCTCAGACAGAGAACTCAATAACAAACAGCTTCTCCCTTTTTTAACATGAGGAACACTGATGATGTCGTGTTTGCTCTTTGCATGATGCCATCGTCTGACCTGACAGGTGACTTCATCAGACCTGCTGAAGTTTAGTTGTTTAACTGGATCTTTGACAGGTCGTTATCCAACCTGCTTCATTCCTACAGGTCGTACGTGATAAATGTTTGTTTGTTTCTTTACTTCCTGTCCTACATGATGAATGTTTGTTTGCTTGTTTACTTCCTGTCCTACATGATAAATGTTTGTTTGTTTGTTTACTTCCTGTCCTACATGATAAATGTTTGTTTGTTTGTTTACTTCCTGTTTGTCCTCAGACTCAGAGAGTGTGGATCGAGAGAACTTTCCAGAAGAGAGAATGTATCCAGATTATTCCCGGCAAAGACACCAGCAGGTACAAACACACCTGGACCGCCTCACATGTGTCACTGCACCACCTGTAAACATGTTTCTGACACAGAAAAGCAGCGTTAGTGACGTCTATCAGTGAGGATTACAGATTACAGATTACAGATTACCGATCACAGATTACAGATCTCAGATTACAGATTACAGATCGCAGATTACAGATCGCAGATTACAGATTACAGATCGCAGATTACAGATCGCAGATTACAGATTACAGATCACACTTCACACATTACAGATTACAGATTACAGATCACAGATTACAGATTACAGATCACAGATTAGAGATTACAGATCACAGATCACAGATCGCAGATTACAGATTACAGATTGCGGATTACGGATTACAGGTTACAGATTACAACCAGCTGAAACTTCTCCTGGTTAGAATTCCTTCAGTATTGATCGTTGAGGAGCTGAATTATCCTCAGAGGTCTCTTCCTCTCAGAAACAAACACTGACACAGCTTCTTCTTTCTCTAATGGTCGACACATGAACATGATGTGATTCTACAGGTCACCACACGTCAAATGACGTCACGTGACGTCACATGACGTCACGTGACATCAGTCTGAAGCTCCATCAGTGTTTCCTTCTGCAGCTGCAGCCAGTCACGACAGAGGGATGTCATATGTCGTATGCTGTAAAGCCCTCTGAGGCAAATTGTGATTTGTGATATTGGGCTTTATAAATAAAATTGATTGATTGATTGAAAGATCTAATTTCCTGTTTCTACTGTCATGTTGTTGTTGTTGTTGCTGTTGTTGTTTAGGTGTGGTTGTGGTCAGTTGATGGCGCAGCACACCTTGGTCCCTCCAGGGGCCAAAGAGGAGGGGGCCCCTGTGGTTCAGGTGGAGGTCCAGCCTGCAGAGAGGTGGAGTCCTCTGAAACACACCCAGACCTCGTCCACCGACGCCTACGGAGTCATCGAGTTCCAGGGAGGAGGACACGTCAACAAGGCCATGGTACGTTAATATATGCTCTAATATTATACTTATATTTAATTTATAACCATCATCATCATTATCTTCATTATCATCATATCAACAAGGACATGGTGATTTGCTATTTAATATTTATTATTATTATTATTATTATGGTTTCAAACTGCTGCTGGACCACTGGATCAATGTCATACCTCTCCTCCTCCTCCTCCTCCAGTACATCCGGGTCTCGTATGACTCCAAACCGGACCACCTGCTCCACCTGATGGTGAAGGAGTGGCAGTTGGAGCTCCCCACGCTGCTGATCTCGGTGCACGGAGGACTTCAGAACTTCGACCTGCCGCCAAAACTGAAGCAGGTTTTTGGAAAAGGACTGATCAAAGCAGCGGTGACCACGGGAGCCTGGATCTTCACCGGAGGAGTCAGCACTGGTACCGTCCCAGTAACTTACTGGTTTTTATGTGGAACAAATGAGACGTGACGTGTTGACAGAGACAGGCTGATTGTTTACAGTCTTTATGCTGAGCTAAGCTAAGCTAAGCTAAGCTAACCACCTCCTGAACATCTCACTGTCTGATATAGAGACAGGAAATGATGAACTTCTTAAAGTCAATAGGACAACTGACATCATCCAGACTGTGATTCAAACCTGAAACAGGACCCATGTCAGCAGCTCCACCTGTAACTGATGGATGATGTTTTGTTTAGTCATCACATGACATCATAGTGCTCGTCCTCTAACAGGATCCTGATCTCTGTGGTGTTTCAGGAGTGATCCGTCATGTCGGAGATGCTCTCAAAGATCATTCGTCAAAGTCCAGAGGGAAAGTCTGCGCCATTGGCATCGCACCATGGGGCATCGTGGAGAACAAAGAGGACCTCATTGGGAGAGACGTAAGATTTAATAAAAACACATCATTCACTTGTCTTCAAAAACATTTCTGATTTTTATGAGACACAGCAGCTGTGAGGTGTCACTGTGGTTGTTACTGCTGAAGGACCAAACTGGTCTCACTCTGAGGTCATTGAATACCGACGCTTGGTCGGTGACTTCTGGAGTCAGACACCAATGAAAACACCTTCTTACTCATCAGCATGATACGCAGCTGGCTAAACGTAACCATGTGTGTGTGTTGGCTAAACGTAACCACGTGTGTGTGTTGGCTAAACGTAACCACGTGTGTGTGTGTTGGCTAAATGTAAGCACGTGTGTGTGTTGGCTAAATGTAACCACGTGTGTGTGTTGGCTAAACGTAACCACGTGTTTTGGTTGTTGAAGGAAAAAAACATCAGTTGTTGGTGTTGTACCGATGTAGTGCTTTTATTTTGAAAGAGACTGTATGCAAACTTTACATTTCCTGTGAAAACAGAAGTGTATTTTGAAAACAGACAATGCATGTAACAGGCTGAAGTTGACTCGGCATCCCAGAACGTCAACAATCAACACACCCAGGGTACCTTGGACGCCATATGTGGACGAGTTTGTTCTGTGAGGTAAAACGACTGATGTTGGTGACAGTGAACAGGAACAACAGTAAAACATATTACAGCCTCCTTAAAAAGAAACTTCAGTTTCAGTTTGAGTGACCTCTGTACCTTACCGTCCGTTCGACGGCCTCTCAGACGGGGAGGTGAGGTCATTATATGGCTCTCTGTGAAGACACCAGACTCCATTAACATGAGCAGTAATATACGCTGACAGAACTCAGGAGCTGCTGATCGACTCACTCAGCTGGTTTGTTTCACTGTGAATTTACAGAACCAAACTAAGATGGCGTCTACAACAGGACTTTACTGTGTCATGTCTGCTGTCTGCTTCTCCAGACTAGAGGTTTGAGATTGATATCACACATGTTTATATGAAGAAAAGTCACATGGGTAAATGACTTTAGAAGGGTTTGGGAAACTTTTATTTTATACTCAAACACACAGACTCCAACCAGAGTTTGAACTTTACAGTTGGAATAAGGAACAGAACAGGAAACTACAGACTGACAAACAGAGCCGCTCTATAAAGACTAAACACCTTCCCGTAATGACCTGAGACTGATGTGTGGCTCCTCCCACCTCTGATCAGACCAGTCACATGTGTTCCTTCCAGGTGAGTCGGCCCTATCAGACCATGTCTAACCCTCTCAGCAAGCTGTCTGTCCTGAACAGCAGCCACTCTCACTTCATCCTGTCTGATAACGGGACCAGTGGGAAGTACGGCGCCGAGGTGCGGCTCCGCCGTCAGCTGGAGAAACACATTGCCCTGCAGAAGATCAACACACGTGAGTCACGCACCTGTGACACCATGTGACACGCTCAAACAGCCAATCACTGCTGTCCTGAGAACAAACAGGAAGTGTAGCGTAGCCTCAGTTTATTAAAGGGCCAGTTCACCCAAACTAATGAAAACACGTTCTCTCCTCAGATACATGTGATGTGTTCGGTCCGATCTCAGACACGTGTTTCATTTGTTCTGATGTCACATATAAAACATATAAATGTAACATAAACCTACACATACACACTTTATTCTGGCGACTGCGCTGGTTGATCAGGACTCAATCAGCCAACAAACAAATCAGAACTCTCCAATAGCCACCTGGTCACCTGTCAGCCAATCAGGTGCTGTCCTCAGATGAAACCTTTAGGACTGCTGGAGTAAACATGAGACACATCATGTGACCTGTGGGTTTCCCTTTGTCATCCTATGCCTGGAGCTGCTTGTGAGGCAGGGACACCAGAGGGAGGCTCAGACGTCACTTCATCCACCGCTAACCGAAAACACCAACATGACTCAGCTGTGGACAATCAGACGTCCTCACAGGGACAGGAAAACATGAAAAACTGAGGACTGTGTGTCTGTTTTATCTTCTTTCATCTGTTAGACTAGCTTAGCACAAAGCCTGGGGGCAGAGGGAAACTGTTAGCCTAGCTTAGCACAAAGACTGGGAGCAGAACAATGTAAAACTTTATTATAAAATGATTCAGTTAGTGTGAAATCAAAGATCCTGAGAAACAACGTGAAGATGTGAAGCAGCATGACGTGTGTTGTGTGTGTTGTATATTGTGTGTTGTGTGTGTGTTGTGTGTGTCAGGTTTGGGTCAGGGCGTCCCAGTGGTGTGTCTGATCCTGGAGGGCGGGCCTAATGTCATCTCCATCGTGTTGGAGAGTCTCAGGGAGGAGCCCCCGGTCCCTGTTGTTGTCTGTGATGGCAGCGGTCGTGCCTCTGACATCATTTCCTTTGCACACAGATACTGTGGCGAAGACGGGTGAGTGACATTCGTACATTAAACTCAGTTTGGTTCTCAGCCAGATGAGACATCTGCTGCAGGACAGACTTGATTCAGTTTGACTTTAAAACTCGGACAGTTAGAAACATGAACCATCACAGATCAACAGCTGGACAGATGGACCGTTTGACAGATCAACCGTTTGATGGATCGACTGTTGGACGGATCGACCGTTTGATGGATTGACCATTTGACAGATCGACCATTGGACAGATCGACCGTTGGACAGATTGACCATTTGATGGATTGACTGTTGGACAGATCGACCGTTTGACGGATTGACTGTTGGACAAATCGATCGTTTGGCCGATTGACCGTTGGACAGATTGACAGCTTGACAGATCAACTGTTTGACGTATCGACTGTTGGACGGATCAACCGTTTGACGGATCGACCGTTGGACAGATTGACCGTTTGACAGATCAACCGTTTGATGGATCGACTGTTGGATTTGACAGATCAACCGTTTGATGGATCGACTGTTGGACGGATCGACCGTTTGATGGATTGACCATTGGACAGATTGACCGGTTGATGGATTGACTGTTGGACAGATCGACCATTGGACAAATCGACCGTTGGACAGATTGACCATTTGATGGATTGACTGTTGGACAGATCGACCGTTTGGCCGATTGACCGTTGGACAGATTGACAGCTTGACAGATCAACCGTTTGACGTATCGACTGTTGGACGCATCGACCATTTGACGGATCGACCGTTGGACAGATGGACTGTTGGATAGATCAACCGTTTGACGGATCGACTGTTGGACGGATTGACCGTTGGACAGATCAACCATTTGACGGATTGACTGTTGGACAGATCGACCGTTTGACGGATTGACTGTTGGACAGATCGACCCTTTGACTGATTGACCATTGAACAGATCAACCGTTTGAGGTATCGACCATTGGATGGATTGACCGTTTGAAAGATTGACTGTTTGGCGGATTGACCATTGGACAGATCGACCATTTGACAGATTGACTGCTGGACGGATTGACCATTGGACGGATTGACCCTTGGATGGATCGACTGTTGGACGGATCGACCGTTTGATGGATTGACCATTTGACAGATGGACCATTGGACAGATCGACCGTTTGATGGATTGACTGTTGGACAGATCGACCATTGGACAGATCGACCGTTGGACAGATTGACCATTTGATGGATTGACTGTTGGACAGATCGACCGTTTGACGGATTGACTGTTGGACAAATCGACCGTTTGGCCGATTGACCATTGGACAGATTGACAGCTTGACAGATGGACTGTTGGATAGATCAACCATTTGACGGATCGACTGTTGGCCGGATCGACCATTTGACGGATTGACCGTTGGACAGATCAACCATTTGATGGATTGACTGTTGGACAGATCGACCGTTGGACAGATTGACCGTTTGACGGATTGACTGTTGGACAGATCAACCCTTTGACTGATTGACCATTGAACAGATCAACCGCTTGACGTATCGACCATTGGATGGATCGACCATTTGACGGATTGACCGTTTGATGGATTGACCATTGGCCAGATCGACCGTTGGATGGATCGACTGTTGGATGGATTGACCGTTTGACAGATTGACCGTTGGACAGATCAACCGTTTCACGGATTGAGCATTGGACGGATTGAGCATTGGACGGATCGACCGTTGGACGTATTGACCGCTTGATGGATGGACCGTTTGACAGATGGACTGTTGGAAAGATCGACCGCTTCACGGATTGACTGTTTGATGGATAGACCATTGGACAGATCGACCATTTGACCAAATGACCGTTGGACGGATTGACCATTGGATGGATCGACTGTTGGACGGATCGACCGTTTGACGGATTGACCGTTGGACAGATCGACCGTTGGACAGATTGACTGTTGGACAGCTTGACCGTTTGACGGATTGACCGTTGGACGGATTGACCATTGGACGGATAGACCATTTGATGGATCGACTGTTGGACGGATTGACCGTTGGATGGATTGACCGTTGGACGGATTGACCATTGGACGGATAGACCATTTGATGGATCGACTGTTGGACGGATCGACCGTTTGATGGATTGACCGTTGGACAGATCGACCGTTGGACAGATTGACTGTTGGACAGCTTGACCGTTTGACGGATTGACCGTTGGATGGATTGACCACTGGACGGATAGACCATTTGATGGATCGACTGTTGGACGGATTGACCGTTTGACAGATCGACCATTGGACAGATCGACCGTTGGACATATCGACCATTTGACGGATTGACTGTTGGACAGATCGACCGTTTGATGGATTGACTGTTGGACAGATCGACTGTTTGACGGATTGACTATTGGACAGATCAACTGTTGGAAAGATTGACCGTTGGACAGATCGCCTGTTGGACAGATAGGTCACTGTAGTTTGTCCGTCCTCTTCAGGTTTCTGTAAATGTAAAGGATGTGTTCAGGGACCAGTCTTCAGACGGGTTTGTCAGTCTTTTGATGGACACCTGACTGTTTCTTCTCCTGCTGCTCTCAGTCGTCCCCCTGGAGAATGTCACATGACCGTGTACTGTTTTTCCTGCTCAGGTTGCTGACTGACAGCGTCAAAGATCAGCTGATGGTCACCATCCAGAAAACCTTCAACTACAGCCGCAGCCAGGCGCAGCAGATCTTCATCATGGTGATGGAGTGCATGAAGAAGAGAGCGCTGGTACGTTGTGATGAGTTCAGTCCTCATTCACATCTAGCTGCCGTCAGTGTGTCGCAGTCACCATCATCATCATCATCATCATCAACCTGCCCTGTTTCCCGGTAACAACTTCAACATGTATGTTTTCCCAGTGATGAGGTGACAGAATCTGGATGATGTTTGTCTGACTGAAGGAAGCCACACAGTGATGTCACAGTGATGTCACTGGGTGGATGGAGGGTGGGGTTAGCTCTTCAGTGTTAACGCAGGTCAAAACTCTGCAGCATCTCGTAATATAAAACGTTACTATTAGACTGTTTCAGCCTGTGACCGTCATCATCATCATCATCATCATCATCATCAAACTCACTCCATAGGTCTGTTTCCTCCTCCAGCCTTCACTCTTCTTCTACAGTTCATCAACATGTGGCCTCTGCAGACTGTTACTGTGTGACATGAACACAGTCAGCTTAGTCTGTATCGGAGCGTCTGAATCATTTTACTGACACGTTCATTATAACATCTCTGTGTTCATTAAGTCACTGCAGCTGTTAAAACCAACTGACTCACCTGAAGCTCTGTGATTGACTCTTTGTTGAAATGAAGCTCTGTGGTTGGCTGTTTGGTGGTGAAATGCACCCTGGGAGTTGTAGTTGATGTCTTGTAGTTTAGACTTTGATCAGTTTTCAGTTGATCATCAGAGGCTGTGAGTCGTTAACACTGAATCATATTTAATTAATTAATTTCTGTATGAACAGAATATTTGACTCCATCTGTTGGCAGAGGAGAGATGCTGATAAAATACTGACGTTTATCTTCTGCTGTTATTTATTAGTGTCTGTTGTCAGTTTTCAAAAATATATTCATATATAAACTGTACAGCAGCAGTCTTTGTTTTTCACTGAGAAACAGACGGAGCAGAGATCATTCTTCTGTGTGTTGGATAAACTGTTGGAGTTTTATAATAAACTGGACTCACAGTTACGTTAGTGGTGACCTTCAGCTCCAGTATAAACCTTCCTTTTTATGGAGCACACAGTCCGACACTATTAGAATGATAATTATTGACAGATTTACATGTTGAAACATCATGTTTTATGTTTAAAAAAACATTTGGATGGCACTTTTTATTTCAGCGTTGGTCAGTGAGCCCACGTGATTCAATGTAAACGAGGGTTTATATGATGTTCTACAATATGGTGGCTCAGCAATGACGTTACATAACGAACATAAAGAGGTGAGGTTCAGGTGGAGACACATGGACGCACTTTACAATGAGTTCACATGGTGTCTGTACTTTGGTCTCCTCGAGGAGACAGTCCTAAATGTTGTGACCCACCCACCGCCCAGACCGCCTCCTTAAAGGTGATAGCTACAACTTTTTCATCAAAACGAATAATTTTTCAAAAATGATACATCCACAGAACGTCTAGAGAGGTGTAGAATAAAAGTATTAATTTTTACTGAAAAAAAAAAAATAGTATAGAAATAATTGTTTTAGAAATTTTGACGGGTCCAAAATATATAAATATTTACATCTGGTTACGTTGGCTACGTCGACATGAAATGATCCCCGAGCCAATAGCATTAGTACGTTGATGTCACGTGAGGCGGAGCTCAGGGGTCGTGATAGCTCTGTGGAGAAATGGCATCGTCTCGGCGTTATATGTCGCAAATTTGAGCAGACCAACAACGAAGCAGGACTAGAGTGAATTTGAGTGTTGGTGCCAGCTGAAGGAAGCATGACAAAAGAAGGAGGAGGCTCAAAAGCCACGCGGAGGTCGCCACTTTCCTTCTGGACAGGTAAGCTAAATGTTTGCTAATGCTAACTAACGTTGCTAGCTAACGTTAAAGCAAAACTCTTGCCAAAATGCAACCTTGGGTGTTTTTGTGAATGTACACCGAGTAAAACTTTCTTTTAAAAGCATAACTACGACTGAAAAGCCTTTTTAAAGATTGAGTGTATTTTCGTTTTCGAGTCAAAATGCCCTTTGAATGGGTTCCGTAGCGGCACTAACGTTACTATAAACACATCAAAATAGCTATTTTTAATATACTAAAAAGGCTCGACACAACACGAAACTTTGCTCGTAGTATCACCAGGGCCTCTACACAGGAACTTGAGCATTGACAGCATTGTTTATGTACACAGAGTTTACTAAAAAGAAAGGTTTTGAACAACTCACGTTAGCAGCTGGCATTAGCTAGCTACTGATATCTCCTTTGATGGAACTGGTAGCATGATGACTCTTAAGCTGGATTTACCGGCTCTATGCGTTAGCTACTGAGAGGACGCACTGTCACTCGGCTACATTTACTCCTCTCAACTCAGCTCTCAACCACAATGTATCAGCACATGATTTCTCCTCTCTCTATAATAAACATTTTAATTGTTGTGCTGGTCCAAACTGAATGGGATCAATTCATCACTGCATTGATAGTCGGGATGTCTACTGAAATCTTTGCCAAATCTCCCCTGTCATCTTAGATGCTACCACGCGCTGACAGGCTCATAATGTTGTTATTGACAATATCAAGGAATGTATCGCAATGGGATATTGTTACTATTACTTGCTCCAGAATCCTTAGCAAAACAGTAGTTTTTGGTCTTTTATTTATTGTTAGGCTAGTAACTATCCACTTTGTACAATTTGCAACAACCACATTGTTTGAGATAGGCCTGATGCGTGTCCATAGCCTACTATTTTATTTTGATCTCATAGATCCTGTCTGAACTTTTTATCTAGCTTTAAACTGTAATGTTTTCTTGCTGAAATAGTAACTTCATCTAATAACCACAACCTCCTCTTCTGATTTCCCCCCCCTTTCCAACATTTTGCCATTATAGACATGATTCTGATGAACCTTCTGGCATCAACGCCCTTGAAGAAAAGGAAAGGCACCTTGACACCTGCACCAGCCCTGTCTCCTGTCTCTGACTCCTGTGGCCCTCACATCACCTGCTACAGTGTTTGCTCTTTTGTTATTGCTCTGTTGCTATGTTATGCTTGCTATTATCTAACACCATTGTTTCATAATCCAATACCATGCAATTTTATTTATGTTGCACATTTTATGCACAAAGGCAGCACAATGTGCTTAATAGTCATAGTTACAAA
>NW_026082802.1:11852-14780 GCF_006386435.1 Epinephelus moara | reverse complement strand
TGAAAACGTGCGCAATTCTGATATGTGTGAAGTCCTAAGGCAAAAGTCCTAAGTCCTTATGCAATGCTTAACATTTGTCAACACTGAATCATTGTTTCATCTTCAGTGAAAATCGAATGTGCACAAATGATCACACTGCCACCATTTTACAAAATATATATATTTTAGTGTCAAACCATAACTAACAGTCAACAGCATCCTCACTTCGACGTGAACCTCTGCCTTGCCCTCTTCCTCCTCTTCTTCCACTTCCTCTGCCACCTTGACCTCTGCCTCTTCTCTGTCTCTGGAGTACAAGTAGAATCTAATACAAATCCTAACAGCACAGCACAAAGCTATATAATAGTAGTTACAAATTGCCACATGGATTTATTACACTACCAACAGAGATGTATCTGTCAGGAAACAATCAGGTGGGTGTGGTGCTGTTATAGAACCAGCCAGATTAGTGTGACTGGTGTTGATGTTGATATAGTAGGAACCAGTGTCTGCCTTACTCTTCCACCAGCAACAGCCCCCTGGCCTCTCCTGCCTCTCCCTACACCTGGGCTGCCCTCACTAGAGCTGGATGGATTTCCTTCAGGCTGGACAATAAATAGTTAGCTAACATGATCTTTCTTAGGCTAACTAAAACGTCTGAAAATGAGTAAACGATCATAATTATAGAAATAACAGGTTCAATCACTGATGAAGTAAAAAAAAAAAAAAAAAAAGTACACGAGCATTCGCCATCATATAACGTCAGTCAGCTGTTTAGTTAGCGATCTAAACATGTTTTACAAGGAGACTGTTACAGTGTGTAAAGGCGTTATAGAGCACACAAGAAAGGATTTATGATTTAATCATTAATATACGGTACCACGGAAGACTCCTCGCTTGACATCTCTCTTGTTCTCTGTCCAGGTATTTGGCTAACCTGGCAACCAGTACAATTGAAGGTTGGAACGAGAGCGGGCGAGTGTGAGTGCGACACCTACTGGCTGGGAGGAATTAAACTTGTAGCTATCACCTTTAAAGACTGACTTTCTCTTTTTATACCATCACTCGGTCTGTTTCCATGACTACAGAGTACAAATGGATTTATAATGCTTCAGTTAAACCTGCTGCAGACCTGCTGTACAATCTGATGTTCATCAGTGTCATCACTGATGTTCACAGTGGATTGTGGGTAACGTGGTCTCAGCTCTGCTGATGTAAAACAGTAAAACACAGAGGAACCTGCTGACTGTGACATTAACATAATGACAAAGGTTTGACCTTCGACCCCAAACTACAGCGCTTAATGGAGATTGTTCTGTGACCCTGCAGCATTTATTTAATCCCACAATCCTCTGCTTCTTCCTGAGAACAGCTGCAGCAGCACGCCACTCACAAAGTCAAATAAAATCACTTCAATTCACTTCAACTGATTCAGAGTCGGATTAACCTGCTGCTGACACAATAAATCAGTACTGTCTCTTTAAGAGTTTAAACCCACCTGTTCACAGCTCACCTGGAGATTCACATGAATCTGTTCAGCAGTTTGCACTGTCTCTGATGAGTCCTCAGTCTGTCCTCAGCCTATCTGTCCTCAGTCTGTCCTCAGCTTGTCTGTCCTCAGTCTGTCCTCAGCCTGTCTATCCTCAGTCTGTCCTCAGCCTGTCTATCCTCAGTCTGTCCTCAGCCTGTCTGTCCTCAGTCCGTCCTCAGCCTGTCCTCAGCCTATCTGTCCTCAGTCTGTCCTCAGCCTGTCTATCCTCAGTCTGTCCTCAGCCTGTCCTCAGTCTGTCCTCAGCCTGTCTGTCCTCAGTCCGTCCTCAGCCTGTCCTCAGTCTGTCCTCAGTCTGTCCTCAGCCTGTCCTCAGTCTGTCCTCAGCCTGTCTGTCCTCAGTCTGTCCTCAGCTTGTCTGTCCTAATGTCTGTCCTCAGTCTGTCCTCAATCAGTCTTCAATCTGTCTTCAGTCTATCTTTGGATAAAAACATTCAGCTAAACTGACCGTGGTGATTGAAGACAGACTCACAGAGCTGCTGACAGGACAGACAAGTATCTCTCTGGTTTATATCAGGGGACGAGACGAGTAGAGTCAAGACGCGATGAGATGAGATGTTATATCAGTCAGGACAGAGCTGTTATTTCAACATGTTTCTCATGAGATGTGACGAGACAATACGAGATGTGGTGTAGGCGGGTTGTGGTTGAGGACAGACATGTCTCCAGGTGTAAACGTGTGCAGATAAAGGTGTTGGACCTGCTGTAGGACAGCCTCCTATGGACTCTGTTCTTCTATACCTCTGCTCTGTCTGTCCACATGCTCCTTTACTTCCCTCAGACACTTCCTGTCTCCTCACAGTGTGCAGATGTTGTGTATTTTGTGTGTAGTTGACAGTGTTGTGTGTTGTGTGTGTAGATCACAGTGTTCAGGATGGGCTCAGAGGGACAGCAGGACATTGAGATGTCCATCCTAACGGCACTGCTCAAAGGTAACACAACAGATTTATACAGGTCACATGACATCACTCAGTCTTTTACCATGACAACAGATCTAACCCTGTAAACATGTCAGTGTGAGTGAAATGGTCCTGCAGTGAATGTGTCACAGTGGGACTAACACACCCAGATCACGTGACTCCTGCATACATACAGTCAATCAGACCCAAACTGGCCGAGGCGCTCTGAGCATGCTCCACAACCCAAACTGGCCGAGGCGCTCTGAGCATGCTCCACAGTTTCCACCCCGGGCTTTGACCTGGAAGTCCAATAGCATTAAATGTGTAAGAGAAGAAGAAGCCGGTAACAACATGGAGAAATCTACATCCAGAGCCGTGACTTTTTGGACGGACCAAATGTACAGAGCTGTAAAGTTGTCCACCATGGTAGCAGTTAGCTGCTAGCTAACTGTAGCTAACTTGTTTGTCCATTGTTTTTTTTTTTGTTTTTTTTTGTTACAG
>NW_026082802.1:0-9165 GCF_006386435.1 Epinephelus moara | reverse complement strand
GTTAATAATTCCTGTTTATTTAACTATATATTTGTAAATACTATTGTTTAAATTTCTTATATTTTCACGTATCTTTCCTCTCTTGCAAGGAGCACCTGTAACATAAATAATTTCCCCTCGGGGATCAATAAAGTATTTCTGATTCTGATTCTGATTCTGAAGACCCTCAAGGGACACGGTCGTAAGCCTTCTCCAGGTCCACAAAGCACATGTAGACTGGATGGGCAAACTCCCACGACCCCTCCAGCAGCCTCGCAAGGGTAAAGAGCTGCTCCACTGGTTCACTGTTCCACAGCCAGGATGAAATACGCATTGCTCCTCCTGAATCTGAGGTTTGACAATCGGTCGGAGCCTCCTTTCCAGCACCCTGGAGTAAACTTTACCCGGGAGGCTGAGCAGTGTGATGCCCCGATAGTTGGAGCACACCCTCCGGTCCCCTCTATATTTTTTCTTGCATTTTGTTTTTATTTTCACTTTTGTTTTTATTCAGTGGTCTTATCACACTTTATTGACACTTTATTGACACTATGGACACTTTATGGACACCACAGCTGCCTGCTGTTTTGCACATACAATCACTTGCACTAGATGTGCTCCCTTTATCCACTGCTCATTTTCATTCACTGCTGCTCATTATTATCCACTTCCTATTATTTTCATTATTATTATTATTGTTATTGTTATTTATCGCCGCCTTAAGTTTTTTAAGTCTAATTTTGAAATCTTTAATCTAACTCTTTTTCCTTGACTGCTGTAACACTGGAATTTCTCAATTATGGGATCAATAAAGGTAACACTGGAATTTCTCAATTATGGGATCAATAAAGGTGTATCTTATCTTATCTTATCTTATCTGTATTTTTTTCTTTTTATTATTGCTATTCTCCTGACTTTGATCTTGTTTTTATCTTCTATTATTTATTATTATTAATTATTATTGTATGACACAGTGTGCATTAGTTTCCCAGTCCTTTTTCTGATTTTACTTTTTTATTCTCTGTATTTTTCAATCAAAATGTAAAGCACTTTGAATGACATTGATTTGTTTTAAAAGGTGGTATATAAATAAAATTTGATTGATTGACTGATTATTTGAAGATGGGGACCCCCACCCCGGTCTGCCACTCTGCAGGCACTGTACCCGTTCTCCACGTGACACTGAAAAGGTGTGTCAGCCAAGACAGCCCAATAGTGCCAAGAGCCTTCAGCATCTCAGGGCAAATCTCATCTACACCTGGCGCCTTGCCACTGGGGAGCTTTTTAACTAACTCAGCAACCTCTGCCAGGGATATGGGCGAGAGTTACCCCGAGTCTTCAGGCTCTGCCTCGTTCACAGTGGATGTGGTGGCTGGGTTCCTCAAAGTGCTCCTTCCATTGCCCGATGATGTCCCCAGTACGGGTCAGCAGTTCTGTTCTCTGCTGAACACAGCCTGAGACAAGCCCTGCTTTCCCTTCCTGAGTCAGTTAACGGTCTGCCAGAACTTCCTTGAGGCCAACCGAAAGTCCATCACCATAGCCTCCCCGAACTCCTCCCACACCCGGGTTTTTGCTTCAGTGACCACCACAGCTACAGCCCTTCTGGCCAACTGGTACCTGTCTGCTGCTTCAGGAGACCCCTGGGCCAGCCAGACTTGAAAGGCCTCCTTCTTCAGCCTGACGGCCTCCCTCCACCAGCGGGTTCTTCGGTTGCCGCCCCAACAGGCACCGACAACATTCTGACCACAGCTCCTAGAAGCTGCTTCACAATGGAGGCTTTGGACATGGCCCACTCAGACTCCATGTCCCCAACCTACCCCAGGATGCACGAGAAATTCTCCTGGAGGTGGGATCTGAATACCCCATGGACAGGGTCCTCAGCCAGATGTTCCCAGTTCACCCTCACTAGACATTTGGGTTTACCAGGTCTGTCCGGCAGCCTCCCACCATCTGATCCAACTCACCACCAGGTGATCAGTTTACAGCTCTGCTCCTCTCTTCACCCGAGTGTCCAAGACACACGGCCGCAGATCTGCTGATACGACCACAAGATTGATCATTGATCTTCGGCCTAGGGTGTTCTGGTACCAGGTACACTTATGAACCTCCCTGTGCGCAGACATGGTGTTCGTTATGGCCAGTCCATGATTCGCACAGAAGTCCAATAACAAAGCACCACTCGGGTTCAGATCAGGCAGGCTGTTCCTCCCAATCACCCCCCCTCCAGGTTTCTCCGTCATTGCCCACATGAGCGTGGAATCCCCCCAGGAGAACTATGGAGTCCCCATGCGGCACCCCTTGCAGGATGAGAGATTCCAAGAGAGACTCCAAGAAGGCCAAGTACTCTGCACTGCCGTGGTGCATAAGCACAAACAACAGTCAGAGACCTTCTCTTTGTGACCCGCAGTCGCATTGAGACGACCCTCTCATTCTCCGGGGAGAACCCCAACATGGCGGCGCTCAGCCGGGGGCTTGTGATTATCCCCACACCTGTCTGGCGCCTCTCACCCTAAGCAAAAGCAAGAGTCCAGCCCCTCTCCAAGAGTTTGGTTCCAAAACCAGTGCTGTGCGTGGAGGTGGGCCCAACTATATCTAGTCGGTACCGCTCCACCTCCCACACCAGCTCCAGCTCCTTCCCCACCAGAGAGGTGTCATTCCACGTTCCAAAAGCCAGTCCGTGACACAAGGGATCGGCACACCAGGGGCCCTGCCCCTGCCTGCCGCCTGGCACACAATGCACCTGACCCCGATTTCTGTCCCTGTGGGTGGTGGGCCCACAGGGCGACGGCTCCATGTTTTCTCTTCGGGCTGAGCTCGCTGGCGAGCTCTCCCCCCGGTTCTGGCTCCAGGAGGAGGCCCCGGTGTCCCATTCCCGGGCAAGGTACTCTGCTCCTGAAAAGTCAGTTTCATGGAGGTCTTTATAATGATATATAATCTATAATGAATGTTATTTATTTTTTATTTTATTTTTATTTTTATTTTTATTTTTATTTTTATTATTATTATTATTATTATCAGACTCAAGGTCCATACTAAAAAAAAAACATACAACACTCAATACATAAAAACAGATCACTCAATCAATTAACAACATATCCTAGACATAAGAGATTTTTAAAATAATAAACACATTCAAAAAGAATAGAAAGAAGAAAAAAAAAAAACAGTGCTAAACAAGACAATCATACCAATGTTTCCACAAAGGTGACCGATATCTCACATCACTGACACGAGGGCTAACCAGCTGAGCAATGATGGCATTCTGAGAAACATTCAGTCTGCAGATAAACTTGTACATCAGATGTCTAAGCAAAGCCTGAAATGAGCTGACTCTCACCTTACAGAACAGCTCACTTGCACTACACCATCTCGGCTGTTTCAATAGTATCCTCATGCAATCATTGTAAGCAACCAGCAGCTTATGAATGCTCGCTTTCTTAAATTTACACCATAATGGGGCAGTATAGAGCGGGGTACAATATGCCCTAAAGAGACAGATCTTCACTTGGTCTGAACACATGTTAAATTTCCTTCTCAGCATGTTTGCCTGAGCATATAGGACTCGGCACTGTCTATTAATATCATCATCATCAGTTAATTGATCTGTGATGAAATGGCCGAGGTATTTTATTTTAGTACAGACATTCAACATTTGTCCTGTTAGATAAAAATTTGGAAATGTGAGGTCTCTATCCTCTTTAGTTCGACATAGCATAACCATACTCTTCCTGGCATTATACAATATATCATGGTTGATCCCATACTCAGAACATATATTGAGCAGTTGTTGCAATCCAGCACTGCTGGGGGAAAAAATTGCCAAATCGTCAGCATACATGAGATGGTTTAAAAGAGTGTTTCCAATTACACAGCCTGTTCTACAGGCGCCTAGTTGATGAGAAAGATCATCCATGTAGATGTTAAAAAGGGCTGGAGAAAGTAGCCCCCCCTGGCAGACGCCATTACTAACACAAAAGCAGTCGGAAACTCTGTTGCCCCATCTAACCTGCATGCTCTGGTTAGCATACCAGTACGCCAGTATTCTTATGATGCTATTAGGCACACCCCTTTGACTCAGTTTAAGAAACAACTTTTTGTGATTGACTCGATCAAAAGCCTTCGAGGCATCTATGAAGCTGATTAGTACTGAGGAGTTTTGTCTTCTGTACAGATCAACGGCCTCTTTTAGAGCATAAATACATAAGTCCGTACCATGCTTAGACTTAAATCCAAATTGGTTATGTGTGGTGGATACAAATTCACATAGATGGTCCAATAGGATCTTTTCCAGAATCTTGGAAACCACACTGGCTAGTGCAATAGGCCTATAGTTGTCCATGCTCCCAATCTTGCCTGCTTTATCCTTGATGACAGGGACAAGAGTGACGGACAACATAGAATCTGGCAGCAGCCCGTGGGTCATGAGACCAGTGAAACAGATGGCCAGGAGAGCAGCAACCCTTGGGCTAGCAAACTTTAGGTGTTCTGCAGTGATTTGGTCTGAGCCACATGCTTTGTCATTATCGAGTTGTGTTATTGCCTGATAGACTTCATTAGTTGTAATCCCAACTGCATCACTATTGTCAATAGTACCAACTATGTAGGGATCACTTTTAACACAATAAAATAACTCAAAATAATGTTGCTTCCACAGGTTGGCTATATTATCAGTTCCAGAAACACCCTTTAAAGTGCAAGGCAATGATCCAGTGCACGTATTAAGAGATTTCACCTCTTTCCAGAAACCTTGTACATTATTACTGAAGAGTTTTTCTGCCATAGAGTCAGCTCTGAGAACCTGCTCATTTTTACATACATAGCGAACAGCATATTTATACTTAGCATTGGTTAATTTTTTAAGATCCAAGACAGGCCCTTGCCTAGGCCGGCCTGCCAGAACCCAGGCTTTATAAGCCTCCTTGGCCTCTGCATGATGTGCAGCAACATACCTATTCCAGCCTGGCTTAATATTGCTTGCCTTATGAGAGTATGTGTAGTATGGTCTACTGGCCTCCAATACAGCTGCCACAATACAATCATACATAACACATAGGACCTTCACGATGAGAGACTTCATTACAGTTTACATCTGAACACATGATAGCACATCTGGGTAAGTGTACATCAGCCAAAAGGACATCAGTTCTCCCATAATATGTAAGAATGTCCTCATTTCTGAGTTTATGCCACTCCAGTTTAGCCTTATGGGCGCCAGCGCTCTCATGGGCCATCTCAGGGAGATGATCCACATCAAGAGTCATAATAAAAGGTACATGATCTGACAGTGACATATCATACATTATCTCCATTGATTGCAGGGTGGCATGAGCATCAGCAGTGCTAATGCAGTGGTCTAGCCACGATGTAGAATGCCAGGCCTCACTTATATAGGAGTAACTTTCAGAAGGTAAAAGCAATTGACTGGATAGTATAAGATTGTTATCATCACAAAATTGTAGCATATGTTTAGAAAACCTAGCACACCTATCTCTGAGGTCGGCATTCATGTCACCAACCACATAAACACATGCAGAGTGGTTGTCAATAACAAAAGAGTTTATAAAAGCTAATTTATTCAAATATTCATTCTCATTTTGTTGGCATTCATATGGCATGTACACATTCAAGATAATAAAAACTTTGTTGTTAATGTCAACCTGCACAGCAATACACCAGTCTACTTCTGTCCTGATGACATTAATGAATGAGTTCAGCTTTTTACGCCAAAGGATAGCCACACCCCCTGCAATCCTTCCTCTTACTATTCCCATAGTCAGGTCAGTCGTGGACTCCCCAGCCCCATGGAAATTGTCATGAAAAGAGTTCAATTTACCCAACTCCTGTTTAGGTAAAAATGTCTCTTGTAAGTGTAAAATGTCACATTTTTGCAACAGGTTGTCAACGACTATACGCCGGGCCTTATCTCCCTCGCTGTTGCCAAGGCGCAAGCCTCGGCAGTTGTAAGAGGCCACTCGCATATTAAATGGCCCGGACGGCTGCCACCCCCGTCGGCATCATATCCCCAGTGCTGGTCCCTGTAACAATCACCTTCCGTGGCTCATAATATCGCCTTACTACAGAGCCCTCCGGCCATATATCAGGATTGTACATTTCCGCAACTTCATTGCATTCAGCGCTCACTTTGAATGAGCTAAATCTGTTGCGCGCAGTGGCAATTCGTTCACAAGTCACATCACGGCCAAGTTTATCTCTGACATAGTTGGACAGAGTCACTGCATCAAGGTCTGGTGCGAATTTAGTAGCAAATACACTCACCAACTTCGTGCGCACTACCTTTATATTTCCTTGCGCTCCAGTGCCAACAATAGGTTTGTGCGTAATCCTCCGATCCGGTTGGCCATGGCGCTGTTTGGATAGACCGGGCTGTCCCTCTTGAATGCTCCTCAGGTGTCGATGCTTGCCCCGCTCGGCAACCTGGCTCCATTTCGGCGAGTTTTCCACCGCCATTGCAGACCCTCCAGGCGGTCTCGTTGTACGCATGGCCGCTGCACTAGGCCCAGCTCCACCGCTCGGGTCGATCTCCATACACGCAGCAGGGACCGGGAAGATACTGGAATCCGCTGCGGCCAAGGAAGCAGGGACGCCCGCAGAAGCAGCCACCCTCTCACCTTTGTCCGCAGATGCATGCCGCGCCTCTGCGCCGGAGCTGTCCGCGCTGCCAGCGTCTCTAGGTAACTCCAGGCCATTCTCTGCGCCATGAGCCGGCTCCAGTCTACGCTCCAGGGCAGCAACTCTGCAATCCATGAAGGAAGCAACCGCCCGCAAATCCTCCTCAACTTCAGCCTGGAGCTTCACTGCGCGCCGTAACACACAGACTTCACTGTGAAGACGCTCCATCTTGGAGAGCAGGTTGGAGACGTCCAGGTTGTTGAATGACACAGGTGGAAGCTCATCCAGGTAATGAGAGACGAATCGCGGGATCTTTTCCCCACATTCGTTCAATATTTTAAGGCAACATTTCACATTATTAGCGTCTTTCATGCTGCCTTTGTGAGCTACACACCTTTGTTTGGTGTCAGGACAGAGCTCAAACAGTACCTTTTTGGATGTCTCAATCCACTCCGAGTCAAAATTGTTTGAGGCCAAAAGTACTAGTTCGTCCTGGCTCATAGTTTTGATTTTAACAGCCAGAAAGTTAAGAAATTCATCCTCAACAATTATTTCGCCATTGGTTGTTTCATAAATTGTGGGTTTAATTCGAACCCGATTACAACCAGGAGCTGCTGACTCGTGACGCTTGCCCTCGGCCATTGTGACATTGTAATAGGCTGTGTTGATGAATGAATGAATGAATGGATGAACCCAGCGTGTTTTGATGTCTGTCCCTTTGGTTTCAGGGACGAATGCGTCGGCGTCTGATCAACTGAGTTTGGCGTTGGCATGGAACAGAGTGGACATCGCTCACAGTCAGATCTTTGTCTATGGACTCCACTGGCCTGTTAGTCTGATTCTACCTGTCTCTGTCCTCCTGTCTCTGTCTCTGTCTCTGTCTCTGTCCTTCTGTCTCTGTCCTCCTGTCTCTGTTATCCTGTCTCTGTCTCTGTCCTTCTGTCTCTGTCTCCGTCCTCCTGTCTCTGTATCTGTTCCTCTGTCTCTGTCTCTGTCCTTCTGTCTCTGTCTCTGTCTCTGTCCCTCTGGTGGGACACATGGAGACATGTTTATGTCTTCTCTAAAGTTAAACTTTAGAAAAATCAGAAAGATTTCTGTGAATTTATCTTGAACCTGTGAGTTTTTGTTGTGACCGACCTCCTCTTCCTCACGTCTCCTCCTCTTCCTCATGTCTCCTCATCCTCCTAATAAGAAGTGAACAGTTTGTCTTCCAGTTAAACCCTGTGATTGGATCATTATCTGTGTCTCTGCAGCCTGTCAGCTCGTTGTCCTCCGACCGCCCCAAAAGTCCACCGGCCCAGCGATCAGCAGGAGGAGCAGCAGGAGGAGCCGGAGGAAAAGGGAAGGCTCGAGGCAAGAAAGGAAAAGCAGGCAAAACCAAACCTGAACCACCCGAAGAGACCGACCCCCGAAAACTGGAGCTGCTCAACTGGGTCAGTGTGACACACTGGGATCAAACTGGGTCAGTCTGACACACTGGGATCAAACTGGGTCAGTCTGACACACTGGGATCAAGAGTTCTGATCCATCAGGTTCTGTCAGAACTCACAGAGCTGGCGACAGTTATTAACTAACACGTTAAGACACCAGCATCACCGTTTGAACCTGAACCAACAACCTGCCGTCAGGGCGTCAGAGACAAACCGTAACACTCAGTCTTTATTCACAACGACACGTCTCCCACATGTGAAAGGATGAATCGGTTCATTAAGTCCAGTTCAGACCAAAGACAAACTCACTTCATCACTCTGACTCCTCCGCATCACTCTGACTCCTCTTCATCACTCTGACTCCTCTTCATCACTCTGACTCCTCCCCATCACTCTGACTCCTCTTCATCACTCTGACTCCTCCTCATCACTCTGTCTCCTCTTCATCACTCTGACTCCTCCCCATCGCTGTGACTCCTCTTCATCACTCTGTCTCCTCCCCATCACTCTGACTCCTCCTCATCACTCTGACTCCTCTTCATCACTCTGACTCCTCCCCATCACTCTGACTCCTCTTCATCACTCAGACTCCTCTTCATCATTCTGACTCCTCCTCATCACTCTGACTCCTCCCCATCACTCTGACTCCTCTTCATCACTCTGACTCCTCCCCATCACTCAGACTCCTCTTCATCACTCTGTCTCCTCCCCATCACTCTGACTCCTCTTTATCACTCTGACTCCTCTTCATCACTCTGTCTCCTCCCCATAACTCTGACTCCTCTTCATCACTCTGACTCCTCTTCATCACTCTGACTCTTCCCCATCATTCTGACTCCTCTTCATCACTCTGACTCCTCCTCATCACTCTGACTCCTCCTCATCACTCTGACTCCTCTTCATCACTCTGACACTTAGCTGTCGAGAATCTTCAGTCTGAGCTGGACTTTAAAGATCTGAGTCTGTCAGTGATGTCACAGGTTAGTGAGGTGACTAAGGTGTGATGTCATCCCAGGTGAACTCTCTGGAGCAGGCCATGATGGACGCTCTGGTGTTGGACAGAGTGGATTTTGTCAAACTGCTGATCGAGAACGGCGTCAACATCCATCACTTCCTGACCATCCCCCGC
>NW_026082801.1:4348-6000 GCF_006386435.1 Epinephelus moara | reverse complement strand
TTTTATGACTTTATAGTCTTTGGTATGAGCCGGCCGGGGATCGAACCCACGACCTCCCAGTCTCAAGGCGGACACATTTTTAATGTGATAGTTACCCTTAATGTAATATGAGCTATACATATTATTTAAGTGGAAGGTGACAGCAAGCAGGTGGAGAGCCACAAAAACCCGTGGCACAATTACAATTCAGCAAACATACAAAACAATCAACCAGGACCTGAATGACAGACACAATGACAAAGGCAGACAACGTCAGACCTCCAACCCTGTTGAACCCTCGCTTGTGTGTACATGGGGGAGCAGACTTTGTTGCTGCATCTGAAGTTGCAATAAGTTCCTGACTCACCCTCCATAAGGAGGCTGTTCAAGTGTTGATGAAGGTGATGATGGTTTCAGAGAGCTGGTCTTCAGATTTTACAGTGGTAATGATGTACAGTATGTAAGGAATAAGCATGCGTGTGTGTGCATGGATTACTTTGGGGAGAGAGCACTGAGAGAGAGCTGGGAGGTGGGGGAGGCCACAGCTAATTCATCCCATATGATCCATCCCACTGTGGAAGTATTTACCTTGACAACTGCTCACAGACATAAACATACTGTACAAGCTGCACCTGGTTTGGCTCATGAGCTACTTCACAAAGTAAGGCACAAAAAGAGTTGTTATTAGCAACATCTTTCCTCATAACACACAGGAGGCACTGCTTAATTCAAGTTTATTTAGTTTAGTTCTTAACTAAGAAAGATTTATTTTTGTTAGCAGAGCTTGTTTGCTTTGATTTCTTACATTTAAACTGAGAGCTGCCCAGCACCACTACGGGCTTCCAGGGGTGGACAGTAACAAAGGACATTTAGTTGAATACTGTACTTAAATACATTTTTCAAGTATCTCTACTTAAGTTTTTTTGGAAATTTACGACTTTTACTGCATTTCATTTGAAAGACAATAATAGAACTTTTGACTCCACTACGTTTAAGAAGAAGAAGATACTTTTTTAATACCCAAGGGGAAATTCCATTTTTTTCCCACTCTGTTGTCATACACACACACACACAGGCCCGAAATACACACACATACACAAACAGGACCTATACATGCATTAAATGGAGAGATGTCAGAGTAAGGGGGCTGCCTTAGGTGCCCCGAGCAATTGGGGGTTCAGTGCCTTGCTGAGGAGCACCTTGGCAGCACCCAGGAGGTGACTTGGCACCTCTCCAGCTACCAGTCCATGCTCCATGCTTGGTTCGCACACGGGCTTTGATTGAGCTACTGCCACCCCATTTCTAGAGAGGGTAACGGCTGCGGCCTGCGGGAAGGCGGGGCTGGATGTCTAGCCCTGCTCACAAAGGTCCAGCCCCGTCCAACAATCCCAAATATAGAAATCCTCCCCAAGTTACTCCACCTCTCTCTTCCCATCTTCCCTCTCGGCAAAAAGACCAAGCGGGAAAGTCATGTCGGTAAGTGAAATTACGTTGCTACAATAAATGCAATAAATGAAAAGCTTTATTCACATCTCATGGCGCTTTTGTTGCTGTATATTGTTGTTGTATAACTTTAGGGTATCTTGGTAGGTTAATGGTCAACATTTAGCTTGTGTGGTAACATTATCCTACGCGACCTTAGCGTCAGCGTTGTTAGCATTAGCGTTAGCGTT
>NW_026082801.1:0-1066 GCF_006386435.1 Epinephelus moara | reverse complement strand
TCATTGAAGAGATTCCCCTCTCCTCGCCAAATCTCAATATAATTTTAAACTCCAGACCTTCCTGATTTCTCTCTTCCCTTCCTCCACTACCCTTGATTTTCTTTGAGCTGTTACTGACAAACTCATTCCCTCTTTTCTCTCTCATTCTCTCACTACCCTGACTTACCTCCATACTGTCATCACTTTCAACTATGTCAGAGTCTCCCCACTCTGGTTCATTCACAACACAGTTGTGCCGACCCGCCACTGTTTTCTTCATCTCATTGGATTTCCCCATTCTAATAAACTCTCCCTGCTTGCGTCCTCCAACTGGCAAACGTGTCTTCTTGATCCCAGGATCATCTGTCAGATTGCTCTGATTGTTTTTCCGCAAAGTTTTAATCATGTATTGCTGTCACTGTTGTCTCCCCGCCACCATTTGAATCTCCTGGCCTTCAAGTCGGACAGTTTCCCGACAGTTTCCAGCAGCCTTCAGTCCGTACAGGAAGTCACAGACACACTTGCATCCTGTCCAGAATGATGTCAATTCATTAAAAAAGTGATCATTAAAATGCTTTACAGGTGATCTGTAGTTTATGTTCATGATTTATCCTCCATTTTACATGAATCCTCCTGTAAATCAGCATCATATCAGTTTGACCTGTGCCCTCAACTACACGGGCTAAATAAACAGTGCTTGACTATAAGGTTAACATTTTCAGAGTAAAAAAAATACAAGACAACAGCTTTCATTAAGGCTCAGTTAGATACAGTCAGGGCTTCACATCTGTACAGATGTTATTTTAAGAATCCTCACATCCCACTGACCACCAGTCTCTGTGTTGCTAAATACTTCAATAATTACAAAAGTCCAGTGTTAATATACAGTTGACTCTGTATAGCTTATGATGAATGTATTTAGTCTCTGACAACTAAACTTCACCATCAGTCACACAACATGTTTTCTGTTCACAGAATAAACCCTCAAATCAGACAAATACAATCTTAATCTCTAAAATTCAACAAAAATGAGTAGTTTATCTAAAACGTCATATTGTTGAGTCGCCATCTAAACCAATCAGCTGTT
>NW_026082800.1:0-4804 GCF_006386435.1 Epinephelus moara | reverse complement strand
CAGCCTGGTACAAAAAGCAGTTTTTGTCTCTATAGCTAATTTCCCCATTCATGACATTTGTACAGGTGGCAAAATTTTATAGAACTTACCCATTTATGTTTTATTAAGGCTAAAAGTTACGTATTATTAAGGGCAGCCTGCTTGAGTGACAAGCTGTCGGCGAGGCGTGGCATGGCCATAGTTTATGAGTCAGATCCACCCCTCGTTCCTCCACAGCTCTACCATCTCAACTGAATACAGTCACCTCTGGCTCCAAAAAACCAAGATGGCCACCGCTGAAATACCGAACTTGAGTCATCAAAACAGGGGTCCACAAACCAATGGATGACTTCACGGTGGCTACGTCCATTATTTTTATCCCCATAGGACAATTCCCATAGACCCCCTATGTTAAAGTGCCTAACTTTACAGCAGAAATAAATAAATGTTTACATCCAAAAACTGTTTTGGTCTCTATCACTAATCTCAACATTCATGACATCTGTACAGGGCTGAATTTTCATATAACCCACCAATGTTTTGAAGTTATGTATGATTAAGAGCATGGCGGCTTTGAGTTACAGGTGGGTGCCATCCAGGGGCGATTGCTCTGAGACAACAAGGGAGGCTGAACTTCCCCTAAAATTTCATATAAGAAATGGTCAAATATGCACTATTGAATTTACATTTAAATAAGAATTTACATTGCATTAAACGTGCGTTAGGATGCATTTAACATCATGACTCAAACGTCAGCTGTTTATCACCAGTTTTCAAACGCGACCTCCCTGTCATGCATTCTCGTGTCAGCACAGTGGATGCGGAGCCTCCAAGCATTCCTATGAGAGATTCCTGTGGAGTCAGAGTCTGCGCAGTAGCGATATCCGTGGTATCGATATCCTGCCCATACACCCATCTGACCAATTGTGAGCAGTGCCATTGATTACGAGCACACCGATTGGCACAAACAGCTGTCAATCAAGATGTCAAACCCCTTTTTCATGGAATTGAATAACTAATTATAACCAAATTTTGTTTTGGTTGCCTGTTTAGTCTCATTCAGTGTGTGGTTGTACTAAAAGACCCTCTAACAAGTCTGATGGTTACATTTTCTGGTAAGTACATTTTGTTTTAATGGTTTCAAGCCTGTTTTTCACATATAAAAATTAGCATTAGCATTATATTATCATAGTTAATCATGCAAATTTCCCATTCTAACTAAACTAGCAGCTAACATTAGGGTTATCTCCACCCTCTCACACATACATGGTAACTTCTGGCTCCAAAAAAAGATTGTGATGGCCAAAATGCCAAATATGAAGCTTTGAAATGGGAGTCATCAAACCATTTTTTATTAAAATAATAAAAGGCATTAGTTATTTGTGGTGATGATGACATTTTAAAGAGACATTCCACCAATTTCTCCCTATCAAAGTCAGTTCACTGGTTATTTGAGACGGTTGTATAATGTCGTCTGTGACTCTGGTGGAGCTTTGTCAAGTCTGAGCATGACATTGTATCTCGGTTTAGGGTTGAAGACATGCCTTGAAAGCTGTTGTCAAGTGTTGCAAGCTATGCACCAAAACCAGCGACCAGTAGCCTTCTAACAAATCAACATGTCTTCTTAATATTACGCTACATTGTAGTTTGTTTCACTTTGCTCCACTCCAGTCTTAAAACCACAGAAAAACAAGAATGCTGGCATGGCTACACATCAGTGTAAACTGAAATTACTTTAGACTCGGGCAGATACGTTGGTTTCTAGTGATTGGTTAGGGGATTTGAATCTACCCTCTCCACGTAAATCAGTTAGAGTAGACGCAATGTCAGACTGGAGATGGAAACAGGGTGTAACGAGTAGACAATTTTGTCTAATATCAGGTAAGCTGTAGACAGCAAAGGCATGGAGTTTGAAGGATGCAGATTTACCATGTAGGGTGGCTTTAAGGGTGGAGGCAGGCTTCAGACAAACTTGTTCATACAAACTGTGTTTAACCACATCCATAGGCTAAAGTGTTTACACCTGTTCTGAATGGCCATGCTGGACGATAAATCTACAGTAATCTCTGCAGTACTGGAACAATGAATTTTACAAATGGGGATACTGACTGACCCACACTGTTGGACTGTCTTTACTCAGAGGCATACACAATTTTACACTATATTGTTCTATCCTCACCTAGGTTCACACTAGAGCCCTGCGCGGGACTGTTTTCTTCATCCCGCTCCTGCCCGCTCCCACTGAATTTCTGACCATTACCGCCCGCAACCGCAACGTGTGTGTTACACTCCCGCCCACACCCGCAATGTGTATGTCCACTCCCGCCCAGTTCCGCAAAACTCTGAGAATTTATGCCCGCACAATAATTGAGATGCATTGATTTTGTGTCTTCTCCCTTCCCGCAGGAGAAAACACGTCATTTTATAGGCTATTAATAAAGAGATTCATGGGGTTGTTTGTTTCGTTTCCCTGGCCTGCATGTCTTTTGACGCACTGGTCAGGAATAGCGCTCCTATTTCGTTGTTTTCATTTAGTTTTTAATGAAATAAAGGCTGTTTCATATTCTATTCTCCTCCTCTGTATTTTATTTATTTTTCTACCTTTATATAATCACGCAGTGATTAAGGTTAAGGTCAGGTTCAGGTCTCTTTTCTAAGAGAGACCTGAATAAGAAACATTAATGAGATAAAGATAAAGCCTGTGCTCAATAACACCGGCATCATCACGCCTCTTTATGTAAATAACAAATAGCAACGAGAGTAGGCTGTGAGTGGCTCAAATAGGTAACACTAATAAATAACATAAAATAAACAAAGTTAAGGAATGAAATTAATGAATTTAACAAATGAATCACTTGGCCATAATATTGCTGTGGAGGAAGAGAATGTTGCTGACCGACTGCGGTCCCAATCCTGTGCGTCTCTCTTCCAAGATGCGCCCACAGACACTAAAGGCCCGCTCTGAAGGCGCACTGGATGCAGGGATACTGAAGATGAAACGCGCCAGCTTTGAGAGCGCTGGGAAGTAGAGGGCTCAGTGCGCCTTCAGACCTTGTTTGAGCTTCTTTTCCACATCATTTGTTAATTCCATCCTGTCACTATAGGCTACATCCTGATCCCGCAGTGTTTTTTTTAGCCGCCCGTTCCCGCCCGTAACAAAGTTCAAACCACCCACTCCCGCAAGATTTGGGTTGGGTCCCGCGGGACCCGTCAGGACCCAATCCCAATGCAGCCCTCTAGTTCACACCTCCATACAACTGACCAATCACCATTGTGTGACAATGCGACAACTACTTCATGTGAAGCATGAGATGTGTTCCATTTGCACTGGGAAGTCGGAAATTCCGTGTTCCCACTGCAATTTAAATTTAAAGTGGAATGCCCCCTGAAGTTGGAGGATCTCACCAACCCTGGCTTCAACATCCAAGATCCCAGCTAGAATGTTCCTAAATTGTTCAGGGAGAAACATTTTGACTGCAATGTTCACAGAACGTTCTGAAGATGTTTACTATTTCAAAGAACATTTCTGCAACATTACACTTTAACAAATGTTGAACATTCTCACCGTAGCATTCCGAGAATGTTTTTTGAAAGCTGTCAAGAGCTTAGGTTAGAGAAGGTTTTTAAATAACATTTCTTCAACATTGCAAGTCAACAAAGCTGGAACATTCTGACAGCAACATTCTGAAAATGTTTTTAAAATGTTGTCTAGGGCAGTGGTTCCCAACTGGTGGGTCAGGGTCCAAAAGTGGGTCTGAATGGACTGCAGGTGACTTGCAAACATTCCAGGTTTGTAAAAAACACACTTTATTTTAGGTATAATGAATTTCCAGCACAAAGATTTTTATTTTATTAGAGTGATTAACTAATGGACAACTACTTGACAGACAGCAAACTAGCTTGATGACATGGCCAAACACAAGTATGACGCTTAATGTATCAAACTGTGTGGACTTTGAGCTAATATACAAAGGAAAGATCTGGACCCTGTGGCCGGACCAGTTGGCAACCACTGGTCTAGGGCATAGGTTACATAATGTTTTTTAAAAGAACATTTCTGCAATGTAATATATTAACAAAAGTAGAACTTTTCACAGCAGCCTCAGGGTTATTCCTGCATAGAGAATTACGGACTTTTATTTGAAATGCAATGCACAACATGTAACATTAACACATTAACAGTAACTGACTTTTTCCAATGTTTGTCTCTGCCTTTTTCCTTCTTGTCTGTATTATATAATACAAATACATAAATAAAAATACACTTCAAAAAAGAAAAGTGCTTGAAATCTACAAAATAATAATAATAAATACACACAATAGGAGTTATAATGTTAATGGGCATCCAGTCAGTTAGCTAGTCAGTAGCACCTTGGCTTTAATATTAACACATGCACATAACACAACAGCTAGCTTCTCTCATTCCAATTCAAACAGAGGACAGTGTTATTGACCACCTGTAACGTTTCCTAGCTAGAAAAAACGTCAGCTAACTCCTACCTAACAACATAAACAGTGACCTACGATTAAATGCAGCAAAAATGAGGACTGGTAATGATAATAATGTGTTGGTATTAAGTGGTAGAAGTTAAGAACTGTGCCACATATCCTGGTTTAAGCCAGGTACTTACACCACTACTGCATATCACACACTCTGGAAGGCAACGCATTGCTCTGTGCAGATAGAGCGCTCAGAGCCCGAGTCGGGGAAAGGTGGGAGGGATGGGGTGGATCAAACCATTTTTTTTAAATATTACGTTGCAACCAAGTACTGTATGGTTTTGACACTTTTCTGGCTTGTTAAAAAGGGACATACAGTAAAAAA
>NW_026082798.1:0-1000 GCF_006386435.1 Epinephelus moara | reverse complement strand
ATCTACAGTCCAACAGCGGTGACAACATGACATTTCAAGCCACAAAGTAGTTTAAAAAATGTTTTAACTGCCCGTGACAAGAGAAAACATCTTTGGTTTGTTTGTGATGTATCACTGAGGGATTCCTCTTTGTCTGGCACGACACTGGGTGGTTGGGACGTCTCCAGTTTTCAGGACTTGTTGCCTCAGCTGACAACCAAGCTTTAGTCTCATGTTCTTCTGTGGATAAATATTTAAGCTTGCAGTGTTTCAACAGGGAAGGCTGGCAACTACTTCAGGTGATAAAAAAATGGATGGTATAATTTGTGTGAAATTATTTATCAGTGTCTAATATTTAAGCAAATACAACCTTCTGGATCAGGCCCATTGACTTGAAGGATTTTATGATATTTTCTCATTTTTTAAAGAGGATAATTTTGGCATTTCCAAGCCCCATACAGATATTTAAAGTTAAAAAAAAATCTTTCATCAAGCATGGTTGGTCCAAACAGAGAGACATATTACAGAGGTCCTGGTCGGAAATTCCAACTGGAATGCCTCCTGAAGTCAGATTTCCTGAAAACGTTTTGCCAACACACACATGTGGTTGGGTTTATGCAACAAAAGCACATGGTTGGGTTAAGAAAAAAAGAACAGGGTTTGACTTCACAATCATACAGGAATGAATACTGTCCTCCCTGTTGAAAGATGGTGGTAGGCTAGTTGGACCCATCCACCACCCCTCCCACCTGCCCTATGAACTTTCGCCACCTTAACTTACGCTGTTGTCCTGCCACATTTCCCCCTGACACTGCTGGGCGCCACTACACAGTAACAGCGACGGGCTGCGTATCATGCCAAAATGATAGGACACCTTTGCCTGTTTCATTGGTGTCTTTCGTTAACAGTTTCTTTTTTGTGGCTTTTTGCCTTTATTTGATAGGACAGATTAAGAGAGGGGGAGTGAGAGGAGATGACAGGTAGCAAAAGGCCACAGGTTGGCATTGACATGTGCCGCTGT
>NW_026082797.1:0-1014 GCF_006386435.1 Epinephelus moara | reverse complement strand
TCGACTCAACTCAAGTGTGACAGCGCATGAACACATCAGCTGTTGATGCCATAACACAAATGTTGGTTCAAAGCAAATTCCTGAAAAAAATCTGACCTTAAAGTATCTTAAAATGTTTGTTTGCCAGAATAAAACAGGTCTGTATAGTTTCCCTCACATTGTTTGTCATCTACATGCAAACTACAACAAAAAATGAATCATGAGATTGAACTGCGATAAAAGACAAGTTGTTTACAAAAGGAAACCTTCATATTCACCTCTGACACAGATCATGTTTCAGTTCCCCTTTGCAGACTGTTAATTTCTCAGTAGCACCTTTTAACGGCTCATTTATTCCTGAAACAGCTGGGCACTGTAGTTTCTCACAAACGTAAATTGACGGGGGCCGCGTTTAACCCTAACCCTAACAGTAAAATTATATCATTTACAAACTGTCACACAACTTGTGCAGCATAATCTCATAAACTCATCAGGCCTCATATACACATATTTATATATATAGTGCATAATTACTGTTTATGGTAGCCTTTGAGGGTTTTTTTATTCAAATATTATGACAAGTGAATAGTGTTTTTTTTCTCCTCAGATAAATCACACACACCTTTTTAATGTTCTTTACAGCAACTGTTGACAAGCCCAAACCAGTGACCCCAACACCAGCACCAGTGACACCAACACCAGCACCAGTGACACCAACACCAGCACCAGTTAGCCGAGGAAGAACCTGCATCCATGTTGTACTGGGACTGGCAGCAGCAGCTGCACTGGCTGTGCTGGCTGCACTGGCTGTCCATCACTGTACCTTATCATACACTGCGCTGAGAAACAAACAAGACAAAGAGCAGGACCTTGGAGTTGTGTGCACCAGCCTTTGAGTCAAGTGTTTCAGTTGTCTTGATGTGGTGCTGCCCCCTGCTGGGCTCTGAGGAGAGCTCAGGCTGATGAGGACAGAGCTGGCTCTTGTGTTTGCCGCCCTGCTATAACGTTAGCAAGTGAAGCAGAGAAATCAGAAAC
>NW_026082796.1:0-25000 GCF_006386435.1 Epinephelus moara | reverse complement strand
TAAATTCAGTCGTCAAATCCAGCTTTTATCAACTGAGGCTTTTATCTTAAGTCCTGCCTCTCTTTTAATGACTCTTTTAAAGACTCATCCATGCTTTTATTTCTACCCGTCTGGATTATTGCAATGCCCTTTATGTTGGGATTAGCCAGAACTCCCTTTCACAACTGCAGCAGGTTGAAAATGCTGCAGCTCGCCTTTTAAGCGGAAGAGGCAAGAGAGAGCACATTTCTCCTGTGCTGGCCTCCCTTCACTGGCTCCCTGTACGTTTTAGAATTGATTTTAAAATTTTAACTTTCGTTTATAAATCTTTACACGAGCTAGTCCCCATTTGTCCGATCTTTTAGTGGCACATGCACCTCCACGTGCCCTCAGGTCTGCTCACCAGTCACTTTTAGTTGTGTCCAGATCTAGGCTAAAGCAAAGGGGAGACCGGGCCTTTTCAGCTGCAGCCCCCAAACTCTGGAACGAGCTGCCCCTGCATGTCAGACTGTCCCCCTCACTGCCTGTTTTTAAATCACGTCTTAAAACACATTTTTATTCTTTGGCTTTTAACTCTGTATGAGAGTTTGGCATTTCTGTCTGTGTTATCTGTTTGTGCTTTTTATTTATTTTATTGTGTTGCTTTTATGCTCATAATTGTTCAGCACTTTGGTTCAACGGCTTTTGTTTTAAATGTGCTTTATGAATAAATTTGATTTGATTTAGTCAGGAAGTGTTTTGCCTAAGTGGCAAGTGTATTTGTGGCTCAGCTGCAGCTCCAGTTTAAACTATTTGGAAGGCATCATCGCAGCCTTAAGACCTCTGAGCCTCAGACCCTTCAGAGGAAATACAACATATTTGTAAGATGTTCAGTTAGGGTTGTAGCTACCTTTGAGGACACCAAGGTCATGCCTTCTAAAGTGTTTATTGGAGTATGGGGTTTTAATAATCTTAATAGGTGTTACATTCATTACATTTACATTCTGCAGTAAAACACAAATGACATGGTGAGTTTTGAAGCCTGATTTTGATGCTTTTAACATTTTTTGTGGCGGGACTAATTCCCCAGATTTCAGCTGATCAGGAAGAAGCCTGGCAACCAGTTCCCTACCACAGAATATAGATAATATTAGCTGGAGAAACAAAGTGCCTTCACAATGAAAAATGTTTCACTGATAATGAAATCGACCCATGAACAAATTGTTGGGTTATCATTAGACAAGCTAAAACTCTTTCACTAAGCTCTGCCCTGATGCAGGCAGACTAGTGGAAAAGTGGTCTTAATATTTCCTCCACTGAGGTTTCAGAAAGCTCAAAATCACCCTCAACCAGAAAATCAAAAGATGGCAAAGAAGTCTGAAAAGGGCCAAGACACCAGAGGGGAAATACACCAAGCTGCTCTCAATTCTTATTTAGGAGTCAGTCCCCACACCCTGCACAGCAGGTGATCTGAATAACCCTCCAATCAGCTCAGGGGAATTGTGACATACAGACATATACACATATTCTTAGTGATGGTCATGTGGTGCACAGCTAGTAGCTATCTTAACACAGACATTTACAGTGCAATCTACAAATCAATGATAGACTCAGAGTTTCTACAGAAATAAATACAAAAGCTAGCTAACTCTGACTGACTCACACACTCTGCACAAAACAAGCAAATGGAAAGGCCCAAGGAGGAGCCACACTCCACACAGAGTGTAGGGGCCATTTAGTATGTGTGTATCTATTTTTCTACTGTAAAAAGTTGTGCATGTATTGTGTGCACAGACTATAACTTTTGACCACTAGATGGCAGTGATTGTAAAGTCTATAAAAGATAACACTGATCACAGTTGATATGTATCAGGCGATTGAAGGCTACAGGAGGAAGGGTTGTAGCCCTGCCCTCTTGCAAACAGGCAGCGACACAGAAGAGAGGCACCGCCTTGACTGACTGCTGTCGCTTTTATGTCTTTTATGGCCAAAATAATAATAATGATACTAATAATAAGATCGTTCACGGGTCTTTTGAGGACGAGTCTCGAGTCAAAGTGTTTGCGACTTAACAGTTTCCTCTAAATAAAATGGGAGGAGGTTTAAACAGGAGGAATACTGAAAGTGAAACTTTAAGGTCAGTTTGTCCCAGACTCCATTTTAAACTCGATGGAGCAGTCAGAGGAATACAGGTCGTCTGAGTCAGGGTGAGTGTTAATACTAGACCTGCAAATAATGATTACTCTCATTATTGATTCATCTGCTAATGTTTATTCTGATTAATTGTTTAGTCTGTTATAGTGTCAGGAAAATACCCACCCAGTATGTAATCAGTGTCCTGTCAATAACAAGTTACTGACTGTAATGTACTGACTTCATTATACTGTGTGTGTGTGTGTGTGTGTGTGTGTGTGTGCAGTTTCACTGGTTTACCTCTCAGATTTGAGAAGATGAGTGATTTGGAGGAAGAGGGGGACAGATCAGAGTCGCCTGTATCAAGCTGTCTGTCTTTGAAGAGTAACCTAAGTAAATTTGCACCTCCAGACTTCAGTAATGAACCTGGACCCTCAGACACAAAGTAAGAGACTGTTTCTACTGTAAACTACAACATTGTGTTTTTATAATGACATGAGGTGTTGTTGTAGTCACTCACTGGGGATCAGAGTCCTTTAAATTTGTGTATCTACTGATACAGAGTCTGACCTGATTCTTATATTTATCTAAATATGGATTAAATGTGTATCTGACATTGTAATAACAGCTGTAGCTGCAGAATCTGACACACCTTAGTGCTACTAGATCCAAACACTGTTTCAGCTGCATTGCCATTATACAGTAAAAGATAGCAGAGTGAAATTCCTTCAAGCTGCACACGCAGAACATGTATACAGCACAGCAGAGTACAGTAAAGTAAGTCAATAGAATAAAGAAGCATAGGACATTATAGTTAAGAGTAGAGTAGTGTAAAGAAACTCAGTAGAGTACAGTGATTTGATAACAGCTGTAGCTGCAGAATCTGACACACCTGGACAACACTGGTTCAAGGTACAAAGTTCAGCTTTGTTGCCATTATACAAAGCATGACTGCACAATAATAATAAACAGAACACAATAAACAAATCTTGATCATGTGTCATGTTAATGTTACCTCTGCTCTTTACAAGGTCTAATGATATGTGTAAAACATTTGTTGTTTCCACAGACAGAGATCAGAGTCTCCAGTGTCCAGCTGTCTGTCTTTGAAGAGTAACCTAAGTAAATTTGTACCTCCAGACTTCAGTAATGAACCTGGACCCTCAGACACAAAGTAAGAGACTGTTTCTACTGTAAACTGACCTGAAGAAGTGTTCAGTGTTCAAATTCAAAGTTTCCTGTCCAGTGGCTCAAAATTTGTGGAGAATGTAAATGTGTACAGACAGTCTGCAGGTTTCTCACTGCAGCAGGAAACTGAGCCTGAAATTTAACAAGGTTTGTTTTACCTTGACATGTTTCGATGGGTGTCTTTGGTCTTCCTCAGAAGTGTCACTAGATGACATGCCTTATATCAGCTGATGTTACGGAGGCGTGGTCGCCCTGTCAAATTTAACAGGACGACCACGCTCCTTGAGGACAGCGCTCCAGGTATATGACAGCGTATGTGCTCCCTCATCCCGGTTCATCATCCTGCGGGCCCGCTTCCTTATCTCCACTGCCTCCATGATCCAGCGTTGGAAACGATTATCATCACATTACCATATATCAGAGGCATTACAGAACGCATCCAGTGTAAAATATCATATTGACACCCGGATCAAACCACTCATCAAACTAAGACAGTTGCTCATACACCCGAAGGACAAGATACAACCGGACCATAGGTGCAATGTCATCTACGAAATTCCTTGCCGCTCCTGCAATACAACTTACATTGGGGAAATGGGCAGATGCTTTGACACAAGAAAAAAAGAACACCAGAAAGAATGCAAAAAAGAAACAGAAAAAAGACACACAAGATTGGAAAAAGAAAAAGCCTATCAAGAAAACCTGAATTCAGCTATTTCTGATCACTGCAAAAGAGAGAACCACATAATGAACTAAGAGGAGGCCAGAGTCATCTGCACATATATTATATATAGATTATAGATTATATATTATAGATATTTCTTTCCAATGCTGGATCATGGAGGCAGTGGAGATAAGGAAGCGGGCCTGCAGGACGATGAACCGGGATGAGGGAGCATATATGCTGTCACATACCTGGAGCGGCCGTCCTCGAGGAGCGACCTGAAAGCAGGAGGCGTGGTTGTCCTGTTAAATTTTACAGGGTGACTACGCCTCCGTAATATCAGCTGATATAAGGCATGCCACCAGTGACATCTGGTGACGCTTCTGAAGAAGAGGGAAGACACCCGTCGAAACATGTCAAGGTAAAACAAACCTTATCTTGTCTGATATAAAAGAAAAGAAAAACACTAATTTAACACTTAGAAAGAATGAACTTCTATGGATTATTAGTGCAAGACAGAGAGGTGAAACAGGGCTGCAGTCTCAGCCCCACCCCGTTAAACATTTATATTGTGTAATTAGCAACATCACCAGAACAGTCAGACATTCCTTGTCTCAGCCTTTCTGACACAGGAATTAAATGCCAGTTCTTTGCAGATGATCTAATATCGTCAGTTCCATCTAAGAAAGCATTACAACAGCAACTGGATCAACTGCAAATCTTCAGTCAGACCTGGGCCCTGATGGTTAATCTGAAAAAGACTAGAATTATTGTCTTCCAGAAGTGACCCAGGTGTCAGGGAAACCCAATCAGGTTCCTACTGGGCTCGACTGACATAAAACACAGACACAGCTACACATATTTGGGACGAAGAATAACCCTAAAAGGAAATTACAATCTGGCCGTTAATGATCTGAGAGACAAGGAAATGAGAGCTTTCTATGCTATAAAAAAAAGTCTTCTAACATAGAAATACCTGTTAGAATCTGGCTCGAAATATTCACATCTATAATCGAACCCGCATTACTGTATGGTATTGAAGAACATGTGCTAGGGACAACAGATGGAAATTAGCCAATGGCTACAATCTGGCATGTTTACATCATTGTATTGCTCGTATGGTGATGTTCATTAACTTGCACTGTCCCTCTCAAATAATAAATTACAAATTACAAGTGTGGGGTCCTCTTGCAAATCAAGACTTTGAAAAATGGGACAAACACCCAGTTGAAGTCCCACACACTGAGATTTTCAAGAGTATACTTAGAGTCCACAAGAACACCCCTAATAATGGGCAGCGAGCTGAACTCAATTCCCCCCTTTTATTTAGGATTCAAAAAAGAGCAATCAAATTCTACAAACACCATAAAACAAGTGACCCCACCCCCTACCATTACAAGGCTCTCCATTGCCAAGAGGAGAACATAGAGAGTCTTGTGGCAGAGAGTTTTAAAGCTGGGGGGCAGAATGGCTGAAGTCTCTCAAACCCATGGTAGTCAAGTGGGAAGGTGCAGAGGTGGATTTAAGAGTACATGAGTGTGTGTAGACATAAAGGAGTTCAGAACGATACAGAGGGGCTGGGTTATGAAGGGCCTTAAAGGTGAGAAGCAAAATCTTGAAATCCATACGATATTTAACAGGAAGCCAGTGAAGCTGCAGGAGTGATGTGATCTATGGAGGGGGTTCTAGTAATGATACAGGTGGCTAGTTTATGTTCAGGGGTCACCTTATGGCCGAATACTGCATTCCTGCCTAAGGTTTTGTCGAGCTTGCACCTCAATCGGCCGATCCAGCTGGTGCGGTTTGACCCACCAGAGGGTGAAGAGGACGACAAGTCTGGGCGGTTATGCCCTGTGCGGGCTCTGAGAGCATATGTGGATGGTACCGCGAGTATATGCCATTTGGACCAGCTTTTTGTGTGTCATGATCATGTGTCATGTTAATGTTACCTCTGCTCTTTACAAGGTCTAATGATATGTGTAAAACATTTGTTGTTTTCACAGACAGAGATCAGAGTCTCCAGTGTCCAGCTGTCTGTCTTTGAAGAGTGACCTAAGTAAATTTGTACCTCCAGACTTCAGTAATGAACCTGGACCCTCAGACACAAAGTAAGAGACTGTTTCTACTGTAAACTGACCTAAAGAAGTGAAACCACCAGAACATTACTTTTTCATGAAGCTCCACCATGAGATATTTGAACTGCCAGTGATTAAGTGTGTGAATAAAACAAACTATTTCCAGCAGAGGTGGCAGGACGAGGTCTAAAGAATGTGCTCATCTCCACAGAGAGAAGAAGAAGAGGAGCCGTGTTTCTGTGGAGGAGCAGCCGTCCTGCTGTGCTTTGTGTCAGGACGTCCTGAAGGATCCAGTCTCTACCAGCTGTGGACACTGGTTCTGCAGACAATGCATCACGTCATACTGGGACCAGTCTGCTTCATCAGGAGACGACTCCTGTCCTCAGTGTGAACACAGATCCAGAACAACAGCTGGACTGCAGACAGCCAGTCAGACCATCACTGTACAAAGTAAGACTGTACATCTGTCCTCTGATGTTATCATGTCTGAACACAGGATTCTTCTTGGTTTATTTGTTGTGTTGTACAGCATCCACATTAAAGATTGTTATTAAAGTCAAGAGATTTAAAACTCTTTGTTTTAATGTTGGTCATGAAAAAATCATCAGCTTCTCTTTTCCTTTTAGTCTCACATTGTTCCTTCTCTTTTAGCAGGTAGTGGTCTGCAGGAGGTTTTAGATGAACATAAGATGAGTCTGAGGAGGAGATGTGAACATGTGACTGAAGGAAGTGATGAAACAGGAAGAGAAACCCTCCTCAACAGGATCTACACTGAGCTCTACATCACAGAGGGACAGAGTGAAGAGGTTAATACCCAACATGAGGTGACACAGCTTGAGAGAGCTTCCAAGAAGAAGATCCTCCATGACACTCCAATCAAGTGCCATGAAATCTTTAAAGCTTTACCTGACCAACAGAAACACATCAGAGTCGTTCTGACAAATGGCGTCGCTGGCATTGGAAAAACCTTCTCGGTGCACAAGTTCACTCTGGACTGGGCAGAGGGTTTGGAAAACCAAGATGTCAGTCTGGTGATTCTGCTTTCGTTCAGGGAGCTGAACTTGATCAAAGATGAGCAGTACAGTCTTCTCACTCTGCTCCATGTTTTCCATCCAACATTACAGAAGGTCACAGCAGAGGAGCTCGCTGTCTGTAAAGTTCTGTTCATCTTTGACGGCCTGGATGAAAGCAGACTGGCACTGGATTTCCACAACAATGAGGTTGTGACTGATGTCACACAGAAGTCATCAGTCAACATGCTGCTGACAAACCTCATCAAGGGGAATCTGCTTCCCTTGGCTCTCATCTGGATAACTTCCCGACCTGCAGCAGCCAATCAGATCCCTCCTGCATGTGTTGACAGGGTAACAGAAGTACAAGGCTTCACTGACGCCCAGAAGGAGGAGTACTTCAGGAGGAGAGTCAGTGATGAAGAGCTGTCCAGCAGAATGATCTCCCACATCAAGACATCCAGGAGCCTCCACATCATGTGTCTAATCCCAGTCTTCTGCTGGATCACTGCTACAGTTCTGGATCACATGTTGACTACAGAGCAGAGAGGAGAGCTGCCCAAGACCCTGACTGACCTGTACTCACACTTCCTGCTGGTTCAGACAAAGAGGAAGAAGCAGAAGTATGATGAGGGACATGAGACGAGTCCACAGGAGCTGACAGAGGCTGACAGGGAAGTTCTTCTGAAGCTGGGGAGGCTGGCATTTGAACATCTGGAGAAAGGAAGCATCATGTTCTACCAAGAAGACCTGGAGCGCTGTGGTCTTGGTGTCACAGAGGCCTCGGTGTTCTCAGGAGTTTGTACAGAGATCTTCAAAAGAGAGTGTGTGATCTTCCAGAAAACAGTCTACTGCTTCACTCATCTGAGCATTCAAGAGTTCCTGGCTTCAGTCTACATGTTCCACTGTTTCACCAACGGGAAGACCGAGGTACTGGAGGACTTCCTGGGGAAAGACCAGGATAATGACAGATACCTGGTGCATTTCCTGGGGAAAGGCGAGGATAAATACAGATCCCTGGATGTCTTCCTGAAGAAAGCCATGGAGAAATCCCTCCAAAGTGAAAATGGTCACCTGGACCTGTTTGTCCGCTTCCTTCATGGCCTTTCTCTGGAGTCCAACCAGAGACTATTGGGAGACCTGCTGGGTCGTACAGACAACAGTCCAGAAATCATCCAGGGAGCCATCAACAACCTGAAGAAGATGAACATGTACAGTATCTCTCCTGACAGAAGCATCAACATTTTCCACTGTCTGCTGGAGATGAACGACCTCTCAGTGCATCAGGAGATCCAAGAGTTCCTGAAGTCAGAAAACAGGTCAGAGAAGAAACTCTCTGAGACCCACTGCTCAGCTCTGGCCTACATGCTGCAGATGTCAGAGGAGGTTCTGGATGAGTTGGACCTGAAGAAGTACAACACATCGTGGGAGGGACGACGGAGACTGATTCCAGCTGTGAGGAACTGCAGAAAGGCTCTGTGAGTCCAGATGTGATTAATATCATACATCATTGTAGTTTAGTTCTTTAAGTACACCCACTATAAAATTTATATTATTCTTGAAATGTGTTCCACTTTATTTTGTCACAGATGTTTTTGAGCTGTTTCAAGTGCTGTGAGTGTAAAAACTGTAACTTTTTCAGTTGTGTTTAAAGCTCTCAAGTTAATGAATAGAGTTATTTTATGTATTTCTAATAATTGTTACATTTGACAGTTTTTGAGGCTTTTTACATAATCAGATATGCAGATAATACCTGAGTTTATTTACCACTATGCATAAGACTTAAAAATAAGATCTGTATAATTTTCCAAAGCTGATTTCTGAAGTCCTGAAGAACTGCTGTCATGCATTATTGTCATCAAAGGCATGAAGTCAATATAAATTGTCTTTTTCCATAATAACATATTTTGGAATATGTGTCATAACAGACTTTCTGGCTGTGGACTTGATGAGACTCACTGTGAAGTTGTGGCCTCAGCTCTGAAGTCCAACCCCTCCCATCTGAGAGAGCTGCAGCTGGGTCACAGTGACCTGCAGGATTCAGGAGTGAAGCAGCTGTGTGATGGACTGGAGAGTCCAAACTGTAGACTGGAGACTCTGAGGTCAGTTCACTTGTTAATGCAGTTTTTTGTATATACTCAATTCAGATCCTTGATTGAAGTTCCAGGATTTCACTTTTTTCAGAAATTTTGTGTCTCTCCAAATGCCTGAAAAACTATAGACAAAACATAGAGAAATTATAGTTTAGAATGACATCATCAAGTTTGAGATTCATCAAAAGCACAATTTAGGATTCCTGAGGTCCTGAGTAATTCTTGTTTTCATGTCGACATTGACTAATCATTTGAAGCCACAGACCTTTTAGATTGCAACAAAAGCAAATAAATAGTCTGCACTGGAAACATCTTTGTGTTAAAAAGGACACGCTCATATTTTTTCAAGTCTATGTCAATACAATACTGAGGTGTCCATATGTACATTCAAAGTTATTATCTCTGCCAGGCATTGTAAGCCTGTGGGGGATCATGCAGTTGGTTGTGGTCATGTGTATCTTTCTGTCTGTTGGCAGCTAATCTCCCAAACTACTAGACCAAACAGCCTCAGATTTTGTGTTTACATATATGACTATGTTCAAGGACCTCTCATGGTTGTGCTGATTCACAATTTTCATGGAGCACAACTGTGCCACATGCATTGTTTTTAAGAGTCACAGCTGTGGTGCAGCCACCTGGTGGAGATCTGTACTCTACTAAGTACACTTTTTTTTGTTGGTGTCTGTAATCATTCCTTCTATCCATACTGTCTGTGAAACAATTCCTTTATAACCTCCAATGTTTTTGTACTCCAATGTTACAGGATTTGTACTCCAGTGTTGCAGGATTGAGGACAAAATCCACAGTCTTGTTCAGAAATTCAGATTAAATCAATCTGAGGCTTCAGCACTCCGAAGCCCCCTTTTAGATAGGAATTGTGCAAATTTGCAGCAAAGAACAATCAGTCTTCTTTAAGCATTGGCAGTATAAAAGCAAAATCGGGGAGTGCGGCAAAATGCCGCCTACCTACTTTTGTTTATACAGAATGCGCCTTTTTCGGGGCAATGGGGGATTAGTGAGCAAGTAACAAATTGTGTAGCTCAGCATGTGATGTAAACAGTGATGTGGGAGGGAAGCCCCGGCTGGTCAGTCCTTCAGCGATTCTCTCGTAGGTCGGCCTGTTCTTCACCATCCCCGTCATCTGGCGGTTAATGGCCTCTTCGTTTGCGAGGGCAAGGAGGGCGCGCAATTCCTTGTCTCCTCAGTTGCTCATGTTTACAGTGTCTGTCAGGTTTGCGTTTCCCTCGTGGTACCAGCTGCTTGCTAATTCCTGCTATCAGCTGTTTCCCGTTTATCCACCGCCAGTGGCTCGCACATGCGGCATCATCAACAGCTCCTCCCACAAGTCTTCAACAGCCCCTCCCGTTGCGGAAGGCGGCCTTGGTCTGTTTAAACTAAAAGGGTTCCGCCAGTATGACTACCCTACGAGGTGGAAAATTGGGCACCTCGGATCAACTCACCAATCCGGCTCTGTGTGTCTAAACGCTCGCAGCTTGCCAGCAAAACAGCCCACCATTCACAGAAAATCTGGCAGTGTAAAGGGGCTTGAGTGATACAGTCAGTATTTTGTGTTTTACAGTGTTTCCTTGTTGAGTTGCAGTGGAGAAAAGTCAAAGAGGGAATTTGTTGCTAAATAGTCTGTAATTGTGGTAGACACCCACTTGATTTGACAAACTCAGACTGCTGAAGCTTCTTATTAGTTTTAGCTGAACTCATGAAGTAATTTCTTACAGTGTAGCTGTGGTAGGAAGGGACCACCTCACACTTAGTGTGGACAGGAGGTATAATTACTGCCACCAATAACTCTTGTAATGTGCATGTGGCTGTTGTTTTAAGACAGACTTAAACAGATATATGCCTCTGCTTTTAATTACATATATACGGTATGATGAAGGTCATGTAAGAAATGAAATAATGAACAGTTATTTGGTCCAACATGTCTGATTTGATATTGACCCTCCAATTTCAGACTTGAGACTGAGATCAGCAGTATGATTGTTGACATGAATCAGTGTATGCATGTTGTGGTGACATTTGGATGATGTCTGTAGAAGGCTGACATTAGGATGATCCGCAATAACGCAATGACAAAGTTATTCTAGTTATTTTAGGGAAAAGCTCATTGATTAGGACATAGTACTGTTGAGCTACACATTTAAAACCTGAACACATCTGATTGTATCATTAATGAATTTTATTTACATGAGTAATTCTTTATTCAGGTTGAGTTCCTGCAGTTTGTCAGAGATCAGCTGTGGCTATCTGGCCTCAGCTCTGCAGTCCAACCCCTTCCATCTGAGAGAGCTGCAGCTGAGTCACAATGAGCTACAGGATTCAGGAGTGAAGCTGCTGTGTGAATTTCTGGAGAGTCCACACTGTAGACTGGAAACTCTGAGGTCAGACATCATTTTTACTCCTGTGCTGAGATTAATATGATGTGAAAGTTGTAGTGACACTAAGCTGCAGACATAAGGCTGATATTCACACTGTGTCACAGTGTCTTCATGCTAAAGCTTCTTCAGTGGTTTAGTCCATTGACTGTGGCAGAGCAATGTTGAGCTAAATCCTTAATACAATACAATACAAATTATCACTGGGTAATTCACTCTGAACCTGTCAAACAGTTGATTTTAACTTTAAGTTACCTTTATGATTCTTTAAATAAATGAGTTGTGTTTGGCTGCACATCATGACTGGAACTGGCAGAGTTCAAGAGGCAAAGTCATTAATCTTTTTCAAAGTAGCAGCATGTCATTCATGTTAATGAGAGCTATTTTTCACTTGTTGTATTTTAAAGTTTTTAACTTGCATCCTGTTGAGTTCAGGTGTTTTAAGTTTCCTTTTTCCTAAACCTCTACATTCTAAACCTTCCTCAGCTTTGAAAACAAACACTGAATGATTTCAAGCAGGCACTTTGTTTTCTAAAATTACATCATTTATTCTTTGTTCAGATTTATCTCCTGCAATTTGTCAGAGATCAGCAGTGTTTACCTGGGCTCAGCTCTAAAGTCCAACGTCTCCCATCTGAGAGACCTGCAGTTCAGTGGAAATGACCTGCAGGATTCAGGAGTGAAGCTGCTGTGTGATTTTCTTGAGAGTCCACACTGCAGACTGGAGACTCTGAAGTCAGTTCAGTAATCTTCAGTTACCTGATATCTTTAAGTAACAATTTGATCTAATTTATGTGCATATGTAATTTATATCCATAAAAATATGTTCCCATTTGTTCATATTTTTATTTGTCTCTGACAGATCTAGTCTGCACTCACAACAGACGTCTGTTTCTTAAAGAAACTGTTTAAAGGGAAATTGATGTGTGTGCTAATATTTTGCATATTTCCAGATGCAGCTGTTTGATCAATATAGTATTGATCCTTTAATTCCAGACTTGAAAACAGCAGCATATTATTAATCTATGTTGACATAAATAGGTGTATGAATGTTGTGGTGACATATGGATGATGTCTGTAGAAGGCTGACATTATGATGATCCACAATAACACAATGACAAAGTCACTCTAGTTATTTTATGGAAAAACTCATTGATTAGGACATAGTAATGTTGAGCAACACATTTAAAACCTGAACCTATGTATTGAATAATTAATGACTTTATCTACAACGTTTTTTCTTTATTCAGATTGAGGTACTGCAGTTTGTCAGAGATCAGCCTTGTTTCTCTGGCATCAGCTCTGAAGACCAACCCCTCCCATCTGAGAGAGCTGGATCTGAGCTACAACAACCTGCAGGATTCAGGATTGAAGCTGCTATGTGATTTCCTGGAAAGTCCACACTGTAGGCTGGAGACTCTGAGGTCAGTTCACTGACTGTTTATTACTGTTATAGATATTATACATGTAATTACAATTTAACAACGTCTGCACACACCTAACTTAAATACTTAAAAATTCCCATTTTCATTTGTTCATGTGTCATTTTTGACACAGACTTTTGTTTCTAAACTGTACAAAATGTCCACTGTTAGTTGTTAAAGCAAATTTATTTTTATGAATGCATAGAATTTTTAACTACAATTGTACGTAATTTATTCTTTATTCAGACTGACTTGGTGCAGTTTGTCAGAGGCCAGCTGTATTTCTCTGGCCTCAGCTCTGAAGTCCAACCCCTCCCATCTGAGAGAGCTGGAGCTGAGTGACAACAACCTACAGGATTCAGGAGTGAAGCTGCTCTCTGATCTTTTGGCGAGTCCACACTGTAGACTCGAGACTCTGAGGTCAGTAGGGGGTTGGAGTCAGTTAATGCCAGTTTAAGTAACATTGTACTGAACACATTTTGTATCAAAGCAAATATCCACTATTTTCTGTAAACCTTTAACCTTCTCAGTGCCTGTGAGAGGAGAATGGTGACAGGCTTCAGGATTGGACAGAAAGACAGAGAGAGAGAGACCATTCAGCCATTTGGATCAGGCAGAAATTTGTTGTGATCATGTGTTTACGTTAATGTGATGTTGAAGACTTACGATCCACTAAAGTTAGGCACGATACAAGATGAATGCTCCACTTCTGGTCTGAATAGGACTTAAGTCCCTGCTGGTCTTTATACTGGATGTGCTGCATCACTGACTGACAGCTGATTTATGACTTCTGTTGTCTGTCTTCTTCTCTCATCAGCTGGAGGTGAACTCTGCCAGAGTGAGTGATCTAAAAGGTGGATGTGTTGAGAGAGATGATCCAGAGAGGTTGAAGCATGTTACTGCGAGGTAGAGTGGAGAGACTCCAGATTTTGTAGATAGATATGCTGAATCTGATCCTGCAAATTTCTACTGTTTATGACAACAAACATGTAAATGGACAGTCATTTAAACTGCACTCAGGCTGCTCTGATTACAGTCAACTAGTGTAAAGTCTGTGATTATCTCTGTATTGTTTTGTGTTGCACCTCCACACTGTGGAATGATGGAGAACTGCTGTTCATGTTCATATGATCCTGTATGTTGGAGGTTGATGTCAGAAAGCAGAAGTCTGCAACTACGTTTAATCATTTTTATCACTGATAGATGATATTTCTGTAACACGTTCTTTTTTCTTCTGCATATTTATGTTCCTATTTTATGTGAATCATTATATTCTGTAGCAGAGTGCATTATTTACAGAAACCAATGTGTTGACACAATAAATAAATGAGAAGGGGCACAAATAATTTCTGAGAGCTCCCACCTACATGAAACTGTCAGCGAAATATTTTTGTTCTGTAATCAACAAAAATGATTAAAAACAATGTTGTTATTATTCCACATGTTTCTGAAGTGATTTAATCCAGAGGACTCTTCAGACCTGCTCACAGTCAGTCAGCTGCTATAACTCACCCCTTTACATTTTATTAGGCTTAAAGTTATGCATAATTAAGGGCGGGGCCACTTTGAGTGACATGCTGTCTGCTGATGGTGTCCTCAGCTTCTCAGTCAGATCCACCCCTCGCTCTTCCACAGCTCCAGCCTCTCACCCACATATGGTCACTTCTGGCTCCATAAACCAAGATAGCAACAGCTGAAGTGCCGAACTCAAAGCTTCAAAGCAGGAGTCCACAAACCAATGGGTGACATCACAGTAGCATCGTCCATTATTTAAACAGTCTATGGTTCTGCCCAGGCAGAAACAACAAGCCCTCAGGAACATCACCCAGCCTTGCCTCCAACTTTCTCCAGCAGCCACTCGCAGTATTGCAAAGAAGCAATTTCCCTATAGACCACCATTGTAAAAGAGACGTCTGTAGAACTGTTGACAGGACACCTGTGTTCTGTCTCGACTGCAGGATGCTTGAAAAATCCAACATTGTTTCAAGTTTCAGTTTCAGTTCAGCATCACAGCTAAAACAAGGAATTATGAAAACACTTGGCCGAACCCCACAGCCTTTAAGATGGAGATAAAACAGGCTCTGTGTTACTGTATGTGTGTCAATCGAGGAGCTTCATGAGGAATCTGTTGAGCTGCCAGAGGTTGATGTGTCCGTGCATCATCTTCTTCTGCATAAATCTGAAAGTAGATCATTGTGATGGTTGCTTTGTCATTTATTTTTGTGGTCAGCAACAGGTTTATGAACTAATTTCTGAAATCAGCATGTCGATATTGAAGCTGGAAATTCAATCCAAAATAGTGTTGTCACGATACCAAAATCTTTGTTTCGGTGCCAATACCAATATGAATTTCGATACTTTTCGATACTCTTTGGTACTTTTCCTAAGGAAAAGTCCTTTTGGATACAAACCTTTAGAACAATAAATAGTAGGGGTGTAACGGTACCAAAAAAATCATGGTTCGGTAAGTACCTCGGTACGGACGTCACGGTTTGGTAACTCAAATGTTCCACCAAGTTTGTGTTGTCTCGTGTTGTCTCCCTTTGCGAGGCAGACTTTCTCTTGTCTTTTTTCACATGCGCCAGCTGCGAATGTTGATACAGGTGTTGTCATACACACCACTTGCGCAATCTGTGCTCCAATAGGAACAAGGAAGGCGTTTGCGTGCATAAATGAGTAAAATAAATTAACTAAATTAATGAATTGAATCAGTTTCAAAGTACCGGTATTTTCCAAATGCAGTATAGTACCGTTTGGAATACTCTAGTACCGCGGTACTATTTTAGTACCGGTATACCGTGCAACACTAATCCAAAACTGGTCTTACTTGTCTGGAACAATTCCTCTATGGAGTCTGGTATCCCTGCTGGCAGAATTAGCTTCCTATCATCATCTTCACCAAAGCTGATCCTCAGCCTGATGGGCTGGGTCATTGTGCAGACTTAAACAACAAGAAAAATGTTGGGTATCGGCAGTCTCCTCCCTCTTCCCTCATGTTTCTTGTGTTTTCCCCTCTCCCTTGTGTTTCTTGTCTGTCTCTCTCCCCTGTCTGTGTTAGTTTCTCCCTTGCTGCAGGGCGTGGCTGGCCACTCTCCCTCTCCTGTTCATCCCTGTCTTCTCTGCCTCCACTGCCTCCACTGCACACCTGCCATCAATCAGCCTATCAAGACCTCACCTGCCTGCTTACTATACAGACTCCAGCTCAACTTCCAGTATTTGTCAAATCGTCCATTTCCCTTAGTGGTAACTACTCAGACTCCAAAGAACCTCTGTGAATGCTTTTGCTGCCTGTTTTTGCCTTTTTGTCGGCTCTTTTTCCCTGATGGCTGTCTCTTGTGCTTCAGGTCTCATCTCCGGTCATAAGCCAGCCTTGCCCTGCTTTGTGTCTGTCCCTGAGACTCTGAAGATTGTGTGTTTGGATGAAGACCCTGACTTCTCTGCCTGTCCACTCTCTACCCCTTTTTTGGAACATTCCATTAAATTTTTGTTATCTTTTGCTTTTTTTTTTGTCTCCGAGTCTGAATTGTTGCATAGTGGGTCCTATTCAGTACTTAAATATAACAAAAAAACAACACCAGTTGAATATTTCAAATGAAACAACAACAACATCAACAACAAAACAAACTCTGAGGCAGTTTGCACTGTAAGATGAAATGCTATCCGACTGTTGCGATCTCTGTTTCCATCCACTTTCTTCTGCTCATTGATTTGCAGCCTGTAGAGAAAAACAACAAATTAACTCACTCATTCCTGAGAACTACTTTTTGAGCTTTTGATTTATCACTCTTTAATTAGGCTGGAAAAGTTTAAAGATAACACTCCTCTTCTCCTTCCCATTCTGTGCTGCTGTCAAATATTTGTTCTCCTGTAGATCACTGTTCTGTAGTGAGGTTTAAATGGTTCTGGATGTGCAGAGTAGAAGCTGCTCTGACACACCGACACACTGAGGATGATTTATCTATCTCAGAGTTCTTCAGTTACATATGAAGTTAACAGAGTGCTGAAGAGAAAATAGTCTTTTGGGAGATAGTTTGGTTCATTTACATCAAATTCACCTTTCTAAAAACATGTTTCTTTTCTTTGGGCCTGAAATGCAAAGCTTATTTTATATTTCATCTTGTTGTTACAGAACCCTTTAATTTAACCTGTGATCCAGCTAAATGCTTTAATTCCTGTTGGTTCAGAAATAAAATTAAATTTTTCTCTAATGGAAATCCTCACAGCCTCCCTCCATTTCTAATGGGCTTACAGATGTTCTTTCCCCAGCTTGAGAAAGTTAAATATTCTCTGTTTGTTTTTTAAAGACATGTGGAGGTGGGAAAGCAATTCAGCATCTGTCTTCGCTCACACCAGGGAGTTGGTAAACCCGAATCTGACAGAGTTCGAAGGAGACGGTGTGATTTGATGCCAGACTAGCTTACTTGTTGTTAGGATTAACGGTGGGTTATTGCCAAAGTTAGACTGGCTGTATTGAGATGTTTTAAAAGTGTACAATACCGAGGCTAAAGGCAAAACATGATCACTACCTGTCTGTCCATGAAGACAGGTCACAAGGAGATGTGATGCTGCTCTGCGGGGTGCTCGATTTAAGTGCGTTAACTGTGGTGACTGTGACAAGGGACAGTGATGAGGGAGTGGCAGGGGTTCTTGCAGTCTGGCAGAGTTAAAACTCAAATACAGTTGTCAGGTGTTACAGCACACTTTTAATGTAGAATTGATGCCATGGGCCAAATTTAAAAAGTAAAATATTAAAGTAGAAAAAGAAAAAGAAATAGTGTGTTGCTTGTTCAACAGGTGTTTGATACATTTTTGTTTTAGTTATAATGAGCACCCATGTCACTGACTCCAGTTAAATATATCCTAAAATATGTATAAGTCCCTTCGCTGTGAGTGTGTGTGTGTGTGTGTGTGTGTGTGTGTGTGTGTGTGTGTGTGTGTGTGTGTGTGTAGAGTGCAGCCCTGCCCTCCTGCAAACAGGCAGTGACACAGAGAAGAGAAGCAGCACACTGACTGACTGATGTTGCTTTTTATTTCTTATGTTAATGTGCCAAAATAATAATAATAGTAATAATAATATTAGGGGGTCCCAAATCTCGATCCCAAGTTTAGTCTCAAGCCACTGTGATTGCAACTTCACCCAGATTCCTTTCTAAAAAAGGGAGGAGGAGTTACAAACAGGTAGAACACTGAAGATAAAACCTGTTTGTCCCAGACTCCATTTTAAACTCGATGGAGCAGTCAGAGGAATACAGGTCGTCTGAGTCAGGGTGAGTGTTAATACTAGACCTGCAAATAATGATTACTCTCATTATTGATTCATCTGCTGATTTTTATTCTGATTAATTGTTTAGTCTGTTATAGTGTCAGGAAAATACCCACCCAGTATGTAATCAGTGTCCTGTCAATAACAAGTTACTGACTGTAATGTACTGACTTCATTATACTGTGTGTGTGTGTGTGTGTGTGTGTGTGTGTGTGTGTGTGTGTGTCCAGTCGTCTCAGATTTGAGAAGATGAGTGATTTGGAGGAAGAGGGGGACAGATCAGAGTTGCCTGTGTCCAGCTGTCTGTCTTTGAAGAGTAAATTTGATCCTCCAGACTTCAGTAATGAACCTGGACCCTCAGACACAAAGTAAGAGACTGTTTCTACTGTAAACTGACCTGGAGATGATTCAGTTTTTAATATTATCTGATAATCTACACCACAACACTGTTTTTATAATGACATGAGGTGTTGTTGTAGTCACTCACTGGGGATCAGAGTCCTTTACATTTGTGTATCTACTGATACAGAGTCTGACCTGATACTTATATTTACCTAAATATTGACAAAAATGTATATCTGACATTGTACTAACAGCTGTAGCTGCAGAATCTGACACACCTTAGTGCTTCTAGATTCAAAAACTGGTTCAGTTTCATTGCCATTATACAGTAAAAGATAGCAGAGTGAAATTCCTTCAAGCTGCACACGCAGAACATGTATACAGCACAGCAGAGTACAGTAAAGTAAGTCAATAGAATAAAGAAGCATAGGACATTATAGTTAAGAGTAGAGTAGTGTAAAGAAACTCAGTAGAGTACAGTGATTTGATAACAGCTGTAGCTGCAGAATCTGACACACCTTAGTGCTACTATCCAAACACATGCTCAAGGTACAAAGTTGGGCTATACTGCCATTACAAACTCTTCACTCCTACAATAAACATGTTTCCAGCTGTAGGTAAAATGTTCAGAGATGCAGATGGAGAAATAAACACAACTATTTGTTGTTATTATCAAATCTTGATCATGTGTCATGTTAATGTTACAAGGTCTAATGATATGTGTAAAACGTGTTGTTTCCACAGACAGAGAGCTGAGTCTCCAGTGTCCAGCTGTCTGTCTTTGAAGAGTGACCGGTCTTTGGACAGACCTACAACCTTCAGTAATGAGCCTGGACCCTCAGACACAAGGTAAGAGACTGTTTCTACTGTAAACTGACCTGAAGATGATTCCGTTTTTAATATTATCTGATCATCTACACTACAACACTGTGTTTTTATAATAACATGAGGTATTGTTGTAGTCACTCACTGGGGATCAGAGTCCTTTAAATGTGTGTATCTACTGATACAGAGTCTGACCTGATACTTATATTTACCTAAATGTTGATTAAATGTGCATGTGACACATTGTGATAACAGCTGTAGCTGCTGAATCTGACACACCTTAGTGCTACTAGATCCAAACACATGCTCAAGGTACAAAGATGCAGATGGAGAAATAAACACAACTATTTGTTGTTATTATCAAATCTTGATCATGTGTCATGTTAATGTTACATCTGCTCTTTACAAGGTCTAAAGATATGTGTAAAACATTTGTTGTTTCCACAGACAGAGAACAGAGTCTCCAGTGTCAAGTTGTCTGTCTTTGAAGAGTGACCGGTCTTTGGACAGACCTATAAGCTTCAGTAATGAACCTGGATCCTCAGACACAAAGTAAGAGACTGTTTCTACTGTAGACTGACCTGAAGAAGTGTTCAGTGTTCAAATTCAATGTATTTTATCAGTTTCCTGTTCAGTGGCTCAAAATTTGTGAAGAGAATATGTAGATGTGTACAAACAGCCTGCTGACTTCTCACTGCAGCAGGAAACTGAGTCTGAAATTTAACATTTGAAAATAGCAGGTGTATAATCTGCAGCACTGTTTCATTGGACACACAAGATGGTAGAGAGACTATAACAGAAACAGTGCGGGATAGAGAGGTGAAACAGGGCTGCAGTCTCAGCCCCACCCCGTTTAACATTTATTGTGTAATTAGCAACATCACCAGAACAGTCAGACGTTCCTTGTCTCAGCCTTTCTGACACAGGAATTAAACGCCAATTCTTTGCAGATGATCTAATACCGTCAGCTCCGTCTAAGAAAGCATTACAACAGCAACTGGATCAGCTGCAAATCTTCAGTCATACCTGGGCCCTGATGGTTGATCTGAAAAAGACTAGAATTATTGTCTTCAAGAAGTGACCCAGGTGTCAGGGAAACCCAATCAGGTTCCTACTGGGCTTGACTGACATAAAACACAGACACAGCTACACATATTTGGGACTAAGAATAACCCTAAAAGGAAATTACAATCTGGCCGTTAATGATCTCAGAGACAAGGAAATGAGAGCTTTTTATGCTATAGAAAAAGTCTACCTGTTAGAATCTGGCTCGAAATATTCACATCTATAATCGAACCCGCATTACTGTATGGTAGAGAAGTGTGGGGTCCTCTTGCAAATCAAGACTTTGAAAAATTGGACAAACACCCAGATGAAGTCCCACACACTGAGATTTGCAACAGTATACTCAGAGTCCACAGGAACACCCCTAATAATAGGCAGCCAGCTGAACTCAATTCCCCCTTGTAATTAGGATTCAAAAAAGAGCAATCAAATTCTACAAACACCTTAAAACAAGTGACCCCAGAGGAGTGCGAGGAATCCTCTCAGCCAGCTGGTCCTGAGGCTCACCTCCTCCAACAGCACAAGGCCTCAGGACAAACCTCACACAATCCAGCCCAACCAAATTATATCTTAAGAAAAAGAAAACGACATCAACTATTTGACATCTACCACAAAAACCCAAAACAAACGTCAATACTATTTGGCCTTAAACAGACAGAACACAATGGCAAACTGACTGCTGTGACAAATCAGAAACTGAGAAACATACTGGTTATATACAGACGGTACAGGTGTGTTTTCAAATGGGGAAATGTGAAAGGGAGTCAATATTCCAAATGTCTTGTGGCAGAGAGTTTTAAAGCTGGGGGGCAGAATGGCTGAAGTCTCTCAAACCCATGGTAGTCAAGTGGGAAGGAGCAGAGGTAGATTTAAGAATATGGAAGTGTGTGTAGATATAAAGGAGTTCAGAAAGATACAGAGGGGCTAGGTTATGAAGGGCCTTAAATGTGAGAAGCACAATCTTGAAATCCATACAATATTTAACAGGAAGCCAGTGAAGCTGCAGGAGTGATGTGATCTATGGAGGGGGTTCTAGTAATGATACAGGTGGCTAATTTATGTTAATGAAGACACTTGAGAGGGAGACCAAGGAAGACGGAGTTGCAATAATAAATATGGGATGCAACCAAAGAGTTAAGGGGGAAAGCAGTGTTGTGAGGTGTCTGCGACAGGTGGAGACGAAAGCTGAAACCTAGAAGACCTAGAACTTCTAGGTCTTCTAGGTCTGCATGCTTTCGTCTCCACCTGTCGCTTCTAGGCTAGAAGCATTATTGATGTGTGCCTCAAAGGACAATGTACTGTCCAGGATGACACTCTTAAACTAAGGGGATGGACAGACTTTGATGCCCATGCCCATCTCATGACACTTGTGGATTTTAAAGCAGTTCAGCAGTTAAAGGACGAATGATGAGAGAATGAATTTGCTGAGACAAGTGATTAATCTAAAACTAAAGACTAATTAAAACTAAAACCACCTGAGGAGCGATTGCTTCTCATCAAGAACAGTTTGACTGCAGGGAAATGTTGAAAGACATGAGGAAGCTTTGAGCCTTTTGAAAGTTGTCTCACAGAGGAGCAGAACATTACTCAGGAGGTTTTTAGTGTCTCAGGGTCTAAAGAATGTGTTCCTCTCCACAGAGAGAAGAAGAAGAGGAGTCATGTTTCTGTGGAGGAGCAGCTGTCCTGCTGTGCTTTGTGTCAGGACGTCCTGAAGGATCCAGTCTCTACCAGCTGTGGACACTGGTTCTGCAGACAGTGCATCACCTCATACTGGGACCAGTCTGCTTCATCAGGAGACTCCGCCTCTCCTCAGTGTGGGAAAAGATCCAGAACAAGAGCTGGACTGCAGACAGCCAGTCAGACCATCACTGTACAAAGTAAGACTGTATATCTGTCCTCTGATGTCATGCAGTGGCGGAACTAGAATTTTATACAAGGGGTACTTTTGAGTATTTTATTTAATCCTTCACAGGAAATTACTTTGTTACAGCAGCCATAATTGAACACACCTACATGCATAAATAAATAAATAAAGATAAAAAACAGAAAACGCACACTGTAACTTATGTATCATAAGTGCTCATTAAAAAGTTTCATTGCAGCAGGAAGAAAAGACCTCCTGCTGCACTCTGACTTACACCTAGGAATAATCAGTCTGTCACTGAAGGTGCTCCCTTTGATCACCCCCAGTGCATGAAGTGGATGGGAGGGATTTTTCAAGATTGCCCTCATCTTGGACAGCATCCTGTCTTCCGCCACCTGCTGGACAGTGTCCAATTAAGAGCTAACCACAGAGCTGGCCTTCTTTATGACTTTGTCCACTCTGTTCCTGTCTGCCGTACGTGTCCCCTCTCCCCAGCACTTCACAGCAAAAAACAGAGTACTGGCCACCACTGAGTGGTAAACACTGTGCAGTAGGGGTTGGCAGGTGTTGAATGACCTCAACCTCCTTAGGAAATAGAGTCTACTTCTCTTTTCCTTTAGTCTCACAGTGTTCCTTCTCTTTCAGCAGGTAGTGGTCTGCAGGAGGTTTTAGATGAACATAAAATCAGTCTGAGGAGGAGATGTGAACATGTGACTGAAGGAAGTGATGAAACAGGAAGTGAAACCCTCCTCAACAGGATCTACACTGAGCTCTACATCACAGAGGGACAGAGTGAAGAGGTTGATACCCAACATGAGGTGATGCAGCTTGAGAGAGCTTACAAGAAGATCCTCCATGACACTCCAATCAAGTGTCACGAAATCTTTAAAGATTTACCTGACCAACAGATACACATCAGAGTTGTTCTGACGAATGGCGTTGCTGGCATTGGAAAAACCTTCTCAGTGCAGAAGTTCACTCTGGACTGGGCAGAGGGTTTGGAAAACCAAGATGTCAGTCTGGTGATTCTGCTTTCGTTCAGGGAGCTGAACTTGATCAAAGATGAGCAGTACAGTCTTCTCACTCTGCTCCATGTTTTCCATCCAACATTACAGAAGGTCACAGCAGAGGAGCTCGCTGTCGGTAAAGTTCTGTTCATCTTTGATGGCCTGGATGAAAGCAGACTGTCTCTGGATTTCCACAACAATGAGGTTGTGACTGATGTCACACAGAAGTCATCAGTCAGCGTGCTGCTGACAAACCTCATCAAGGGGAATCTGCTTCCCTCAGCTCTCGTCTGGATAACTTCCCGACCTGCAGCAGCCAATCAGATCCCTCCTGCATGTGTTGACAGGGTAACAGAAGTACGAGGCTTCACTGACGCCCAGAAGGAGGAGTACTTCAGGAGGAGAGTCAGTGATGAGGATCTGTCCAGCAGAATGATCTCCCACATCAAGACATCCAGGAGCCTCCACATCATGTGTCTAATCCCAGTCTTCTGCTGGATCACTGCAACAGTTCTGGATCCCAGTCTTCTGCTGGATCACTGCAACAGTTCTGGATCACATGTTGACTACAGAGCAGAGAGGAGAACTACCCAAGACCCTGACTGACCTGTACTCACACTTCCTGCTGGTTCAGAGTAAGAGGAAGAAGCAGAAGTATGATGAGGGACATGAGACAAGTCCACAGGAGCTGACGGAGGCTGACAGAGAAGTCCTTCTGAAGCTGGGGAGGCTGGCATTTGAACATCTGGAGAAAGGAAACATCATGTTCTACCAAGAAGACCTGGAGCACTGTGATCTTGATGTCACAGAGGCTTTGGTGTACTCAGGAGTTTGTACACAAATCTTCAAAAGAGAGTCTGTGATCTTCCAGCAAACAGTCTACTGCTTCGTTCATCTGAGCATTCAGGAGTTTCTGGCTGCAGTCTACCTGTTCCACTGTTTCACCAACAGGAAGACAGAGGTACTGAAAAACTTCCTGGGGAAAGACTGGGATAATTACAGATCCCTGGATGTTTTACTGGAGAGAGCCATGAAGAAATCCCTCCAAAGTAAAAATGGTCACCTAGACATGTTTGTCCGCTTCCTTCATGGCCTGTCTCTGGAGTCCAACCAGAGACTATTGGGAGGCCTACTTGGTCAGACAGACAACAGTCCAGAAATCATCCAGAGAGCCATCAACAACCTGAAGAAGATGAGCAGTGATGAGATCTCTCCTGACAGAAGCATCAATGTCTTCCACTGTCTGCTTGAGATGAACGACCACTCAGTACATCAGGAGATCCAAGAGTTCCTGAAGTCAGAGAACAGGTCAGAGAAGGAGCTCTCTGACTTCCACTGCTCAGCTCTGGCCTACATGCTGCAGATGTCAGAGGAGGTTCTGGATGAGTTTGACCTGCAGAAGTACAATACATCGTGGGAGGGACGACAGAGACTGATTCCAGCTGTGAGGAACTGCAGAAAGGCTCTGTAAGTCCATGTGTAATTAATATCATAAATCATTGTAGATTAGTAGTTTAATTCTTCAAATATACACACAATTTTTTTTTAATTATTCTTAAAATATGTTCCACTTGTTTATTACAAAAATATGTGTCTGTTATCACAGATGTTCTTGAGCTGTTTCAAATGCTGTGTGTAAAAATTGTAGATTTTTCAGTTGGTTGTGTTTATAGCTATCAAGTTTATGAAACCGAGTTAT
>NW_026082795.1:0-1005 GCF_006386435.1 Epinephelus moara | reverse complement strand
ATATATATATGTATTTATATATGTATTTGTTGTTGGGTTTTTGGTAAGTGTTTTTTTGTTTTCTGGTGTGTCACATTGTGGGGGTTTTGGCTACAGGGCTGTTGTTTTCTGCAATATGCTCTGTGGTTTCTTGTTTTCTGGTGTGTCACCAGGGTCCAAAACTAACTTTTTGAATTTTTTTACCAGCCAGGTATATATTTTACCAGCCAACCAAATAATAATAATAATTTAAAGGAAAAAAAGTCAAGTCACTTAATGCTGCCGGTGGATGAGACTGGGGGGTGGCGGCAGTGGTGGCGGGAGCGGGAGCAGCAGCAGCAGCAGCAACAACATTAACCTCCGTCTCTTGGTCATCGGTCGGTAAAATCTCAGCGTCAGCAGGGTCTTTTGTTTTTGTTTTTTTGTTTTTGCGGGAGGCTCCGCAGTACCTGGCCAACATCGCCACATGATACTTTTTCTTACTTCTTCTTCTTCTACGGGGGTTCAGAGCATGGAGGTACATTAGGTTCATTCGAGATGAGCCAGGATTGCGCAGATTCGATCATCGGCGATCGGCGCACAATGCACGCCGGTTAGTTTTGTGACCGACTTCATCCCGACTTGCTCTGACGTATTACAAAAGTGGACGGCGATAAAACCGAGAGAGCGAGGTGGACGCAGTTTTTAGAGCCAGGCGCTGCAGTTGCTCTCCACCAACTGCACCACCTAGTTCTCACCTGATCTAACAGCTGATTGGTTCAGATGTCGACTCAACAAGATGATGTTTTAGATAAACTTTTCATTTTTGTTGAATTTTAGAGATTTAAATTATATTTGTCTGATTTGAAGGTTTATTCTGTGAACAGAAAATATGTTGTGTGACTGATGGTGAAGTTTAGTTGAGACTAAATACATTCATCATAAACTATACAGAGTCTACTATATATTAACACTGGACGTTTTTAATTATTAAAGTATTTAGCAACACAGAGACTTGTGGTCAGTGGGATGTGAGGATTCTTAAAA
>NW_026082794.1:0-2386 GCF_006386435.1 Epinephelus moara | reverse complement strand
CTCAATTAATATTCCTTTGAATTTATATATATATATTCAGCCAACAAAAACAAATTAATCAAACAGACCAAAAACCCCTTCCTCTAAAAAATACAGTAATGACTTGGCACAGTGCTTTGGTATACTTGGGAGAGACTTCCAAGTTATCACAGTTTTCTCCTGTCTTTGGTAATGATGAGTTTCAGCCTGCAAGAGCAGACAGCGGGTTGCCCTCTGATACTCTCTTTTTGGAAAAAAGTATTGAACCTGGCCAGTCGAATCATTGAAAAAAANTGGGCATCTCAAGGTGTAGCTAAAATAGCTGACCTCTTTAAAGACAATCATACTTTCATGTCTTTCGAAGAACTTAAGGCCACGTATGGAATACCCTCAAAACATTTCTTTAAATATCTTCAATTGAGAAGTTTCGTACTGGCCAGGCAGTGTAATAGTTTGAAACTTGTCTGCTCTTGAAGACTTTTCGATGAGATTTTCAGACTCCAAGGGGCAGGTGTCCTTTCTTTATNACCCTCAAAACACTTCTTTAAATATCTTCAATTGAGAAGTTTCGTACTGGCCAGGCAGTGTAATAGTATGAAACTTCCCCGACTGTCTGCTTTTGAAGACTTTTCGATGAGATTTTCAGACTCCAAGGGGCAGGTGTCCTTTCTTTATAATTTGTTTGTAAGTAAATCCAAAGAGTCAGCACAAAACATATTACAATCATGGAGATCCGATTTACAAGAAAATCTAACAGAGGAAGAATGGGCCAGAGCTTGTTTAACAGCTCAAACTCAAACGGTGAATACAAACTCTAAATTACTACAATACAAATGGATAAGCAGACAGTATATAACCTCAAGTAAGCTGCACCTTTTTAACCCAAATATCCCAGATACTTGCATTAAATGTAAGCAACAAAAAGGTTCTTTATTCCATTGCATGTGGGAATGCCCTCTGATACTCTCTTTTTGGAAAAAAGTATTGAACCTGGCCAGTCGAATCATTGAAAAAAAAGTACCTCTCAAACCAAAGTTATGTTTACTGAATATCTACCCGGACAACTTTGTGACCTCCAAAAATGAAAAATCCTTACTCAATATTTGTTTTCTGGAAGCTAAAAGATGTATAGCCTGTTCATGGAAAAGGGATAAACCTTGTACTACTTCGCAATGGTTAACAGGGATATCTTTCTACTTGGCTTTAGAAAAGATAAGCTACACCTCGAAAAATAAGCTTGACAAGTTTTGGAAAATCTGGAAGGTTTTTTGTAATTTCCTTGAGAAAAATGATATTGAAGTAGATGGCTGGAATGATGAGCTGAACTAAAGATTTATCTATCTTTTCATTTTAGCTTGATTTAGTATACATATTTAGACTTTTACATACATGTACTGTACATGTATCTGTGTGTGTATATATATTAATAGACATATGCATCTATTTTATTTACTTATTTTTCATTTATTTATTTTTCTACCACCATGATTCTTACACATGCAATGATATTTTGTTTTGTGGTTAAAAGTGTACTTATTTATTTTTTTTAAAAAAATTTCCTCTCTTTTCCTCCAGTTATTTATTTATTAATTTTATTTTTATCATTATTATTGCTATTATTATTATTGTTGCTGTTTTCTTGTATGTGCCTTATTGTTCTATGTTGTTCACCGTTTGTAAATTAACAAAATGTGCAATAAACGTATGTTTAAAAAAAAAAAAAAAAAAAAAGTTCCATATTAGTTATACTGAATTGTCTCCTATATTTCAGTCTTATTTATGCGGCACATTGATAGTAATCATTAAGTGATTTCTTGTACTGTATATTTTGCCTTACATGATATATTACAATGTATGATACTAAAAATCTAAAGATGTTTTTCCTGAAATTTGTTGTCATTTCTGTTTGTTTTTTTTAAAGTAGATGTTCAGTTTTGTCGTATGGTCCTGTTCAATTTATATTCAATCTACTCTCTACATATGGATGTATGTATGGATACGTCAGTCTTACTTTTGCAAAAGACTTGAAAATGTGCCAACGCTACAATGCTCCTCTCATTCGAATCTGATCACTCTGTCTTCGCCTAGAGTCACAAACACCCCCCAAAACTGAGATAACAAATTGTTTTATCCATAGGATCCAATTAAAAACTGTGAAATCACTGAAAGTCATTTGGTGTCTTGGATGCTTATCTCCAGTGAGTGCACAAGTGATTATAGTTGCCTGTGAACTCCAGGAAATCAGAGTGATGAGAGCAGCCGGAATCATAACGTACTTCCAGTTAAGCAGCGTAATGAGGAATGGCATATGTTGATCAAATTAAAAGTGGAGGTTGTAAGTCAGTATTCCTCTTTGTCCTATTCATACCAAATCAATTTGACTGCTGTCACATGGAGACATACTGTA
>NW_026082793.1:0-6330 GCF_006386435.1 Epinephelus moara | reverse complement strand
CTCAGTGTGAAGATTAAATTTGCCTATGTGCACCTCTAAACCTAACTTGTTTGTAGACTATGTTATATTGCATTTGAAATAATAATCTGTTAAAGTAAATTAATTAGTAAGGGTGATCTAGATATTTCTTGTGTGCACTGGAGTTCCTGTGCTTGTAGCTGTGCATTTTACCATGATTTGTTAGGGATCAATGGAGGAAACCAAATCAACATACACCCCAAAATGTCAATCTATGTCAAACTAACTGTTCAGTTTAAAAAATGACATACAATATTCCCACACCAATTTCATCTATATGAAGTGTATTTTTGTATATTTATTGCTGCAGAGGATGTTTTTCACCACAAAAACACAGGATTTCAGAAGAGAAACTATAAATATCAGTGGAGGGAATATTTTGGTAATAAAAAGTGACCTTGGCCTGACCTCACCATGGTCTGTTATCACATTAGACAGCGGCCTCTGATCCGTCCTCTGTTAGAATCCACCCACGTGGGACACTGGAGAAGATCAGCACAAGTTCCTCCTCAGGTGGTGAAACACATGATGCTCACAGGGGTTAAAGCCAAGCACTAATGGTTCCTAGCTTAACCCAGCCGCAGGCTTTCAGGAAAAAGGGCTCAGAGCAGCTGCGGCAGGCTTTAGAGCTGAGGTGAAAAACAATGGAAAAAATTGCGGAAAAACTGCAAGTGGCTGATAAGGAAATGCAGCCCCTGCGAGGGAAAACCAGGTGACAAACATGAATTGTTTGCCAGGATTTTTTCCTCCCTTTTCAATTTGCCTCCTCTATGAAACGTCTGAGGGAGTAATCCCTGAGCTTCATTCCAGTTCCCCCAGTCTGACACGGAAATCGCCATCCACCTCCCTCACAGCCCTTAACATTGTCAACTGATGCTGCTTGCTCCATTAAACAGCCACTTAATATGGATGACCAAAGCTCACCCAGCAACCCAAAACCTCCCACTCAGACAAACAACTGCAAACAGAAAAATAGAGTGCACCGAGGAACAACACCACAGCAGAGGATGTGAATACACCAAAGTCCTGCAAGCACACAGTACGGATTGTTTTGTCTCATGTTTGTCTGCATGAAGATAGGAGCTCAATTCATGACAGGGTGACCAGTGGGACTGTTTTGCAACAAAAAACTAAAACTTCAGTTCCTGCAGCTGGTGGCATATTCAGTCTTAAGGCCAGAAAGTGGCAAAGCAAAATTCATCCACGTGTCTTTGTAAAGGAGTGATTACTTGTAGGCAAACTAGTGAAGCTGTTGAGCTAACTGCTAACATGCTAGCAAGCCAGGAACATGTCATCATAATAAGAGCATCTTTCTATTCCTATTCTATCCAAGCTAGCAAGTTAGCTCAGTGTCAGTTAGCTAGCATGCTAGCACTGTTGCTAACAAGAGCAGGGCAGTTTATAGGCCTACTTCCTCATAATATACCTCCACTAAATAAAAGTGGAAGATGCAGCACATGTACCTAATAAACTCATGGATGTAGCCTATAAAGAAAACTGGATACAGTGTTTGAGGTGGGGCCTGTTCATTCATATAAAAGGTGCTCAGTGGCGCATGAAACCAAAAAAGTTCAACTTCCTGGGTATAAAATTACCCAGACCTTCTGCATCGTGGGGCCCATAGAGCAAGTGCACCAGTGACTTCCACCAGCCAAGTGGCTAATTTCCGGTTTTGCCCTCTACTAACCCAAATGGGGATAAAATTATTAAGTCATGGGGCTCTTCTAGACTTTCAAAATGTTATTGGAACTAATAGATCAAATTCTGATTTTGAAACGAGTCATTTCATGGGGGTTGAAGTGCCCAAAAAAATTATCCATTGATTTACAGACGTCTCTTTCACATTACAAGTCTATGGGGAAAAGTTTTTTTGGTCCCATGGCATCCCATGATGGAAATTGTAATTTCACTGTTTGGCCGCGATAAAAATTGGCTTCAAAGCTAAGTGCTGCTCCTGGGGGCCTGAATAAAATAGCTACAATACCTTCCTCTGTTCTGTATTTTCACTCCGTCTGATCCCTCAACAGTCAGCACTGTAAAGATAGGTTGCTATTTGTCTTCAACACACATTTGAAAGTTAAAGTTTACAAAAGTTGAACTCAAATGGGGTTTATATTACTGTAGTGTTCTCAATTCTAAAAAAGAAAATGTACCCACAATGACCGAATCACTGTGACAACAACAACAGTCCCTCCCAGGGAGAGGACTAGCTTGATCTGAATTGTGAAGATATGTGAAATCGGCAAATTTGTTTATTTCTGTTGTCATTTTAAGCCGTAACTGTAACGTTCAAAGATATAAAGTTAAACACAGTGGTCCGACCTATTTGATGTTTCTGCTGTGCTTATTGTAAGGCAGGTCTCTCTTACCTATAACCTTACTAGTTACTGAATTAACTATCAAAGGGCTGTGGGTGAAGTAAGAGCTCGGAGACAAGTTCTCTGTTTTACTTGATCCACTTTAATGTCCAAAAAGAGAATATAGGTCAACTGAACATTGGCAACAATAGTGGCATCTCACATCTTATATCACTCCGCCAAACTTAATCCTAATTCTCATTACCTCCATGTAAGGTGCGCAATATTCCAAATATAACGTAAAGAGCAAAATAAAATATGTAAATAATATATGAATGTAGTTAACATTAAATTATGTAGATGCAAAATAACGAACAGAGAAAAACAAGACAATCTACTGGATACATTTCACGAAAATAAATCTCATCTTACATTATTTTATGTAGGCACTGTGTTGCTTTGCTCTCATCCTTGATAAACATATAAATAAATATACTGCTGTGAATGGGCCGCAGCAAAACGTATTTTAGCCTCACACAAGAATCAATGTCGGTGTACAGTATATTTGAATATTTGCTCCGCTTTACCTTTCACACTAACCAATCTAGGCTGCAGTAGACCAATCCTGTGCTCTGCAAAGTAAAATAACTGTTTTTGTGAGTGGAGTCTGGTGGCTTCATGATAACGGCTTCAGTTCCCCAACAGCAAGGGCTGTTGGATGGCAAGGTAAAGTGGAGAAAATGTTATGTATTGTGACTTTTCTTTAGGTGTCTAAAAACGAACCAATTGAGGCAGCATTTGCTCAGCGCCATTTTATTGTATCTTTGTGAAATGGGGGTTTTATACCTGGAAGTTAATGTGAATTGTGGTTCAGTCTATACTCAGAACATTCCCCTGGGTGCTCTCAGTGTCATCTATAACATCTTTCCTGGGTCATTGTCTGTGGAGCAGCTCCAGACTTTATACTTGTTGAGATCACAAATTAGAGATTTAGGATATGAGAGAGAGTGATTATTGCTTACTAATTTTTTTTTATTTTTTTTTAAAGATTTTTTTGGGGCATTTTTTAAGCCTTTAATTGATAGGACAGATGAGTGTGAAGGGGGAAGAGAGAGAGAGGGAGTGACATGCAGCAAAGGGCCACAGGCTGGAGTTGAACCCGGGCCACTGTAGCAACAGCCTTGTACATGGGGCGCCTGCTCTACCACTAAGCCACCGACGCCCCGCTTACTAATATTTTTGTATTAGCTTAGACCATGGGAATAATGTGTATGAATGTACAATGTGCGTAGTTCCCCTTTAATATGCGTATGAACTCAAATGAACCACCTGGTACACTGCATAATGAAACCCCCTGCCTTTGTTCTGTACAGTTATGTGAAAGCTTTTGGGTATCATGAGAAAATCTTTGTTGATCTCTGGCAAACATAGCACCAGTTTAAACAATGTGCCATGTAGACAGTGTTTCCCCCCTTGGGACTCAGTGGCAGGAGAGGGTAAATTCATTAACTACAGCACAACTGGTGTATAATTAAGTTGTGCACTGTGGGCAGAAAGCAAACATACACCAGGAGCAGGCCGCACAAAACAAATTACCGTCATTCCCAAGGTCCAATACTTGATAAAAACTTGCTTGTGTCCTAATAATATATCATTTGTCAATAGCAAAATGGAAAAGCCTTTCAGAAGTGTGTATAAACTGGAGGACTGTAATCATGTTGTCTTTGTGCTTGTCAACTGGCATTTAGAAATCCCTGCCCCATGCTAAAATGCTGACCTTTACCACTTCCCCCCCAGGCCCTCTCCTGCAAGTTATTGGAGTCGTTTCTCAACTGTGAAGTCAAAGTCATGTTGTGCGCCCCGTGTCGTGACCTCCATTTACTTTCCAGAGAAGACTCACTTGGCTTCAGTAGTTAAGAGGTCCAATTAGAGAGTGCTGTTTGTGTTCCTCCAGTTTGATTTTAATTTCTGCGACCACGGGAATGGCGAGCACACCAGCTCATTGCCAGAGCACCCCCTCTGATGTACCACCACAACCCTGCTGCACCAGTCCTTGGAGTCGTCATTAGTCAACTGGACAGCGCCTAAAAAGTGGGGGAAAGTGTGTCAAAAGCTTGGACCGAACACCTCCCGCGCCCAAACACAATCTTTGATGTGACAGAATGCGCTTAAGTCTTTTTTTTCCCCCCTTCTCTGCAGGTCACAGCTCGATGACAAACAAGAAGCAGCACGGATAGTAAAACTCTAATTCAAGCGAGAGTGACAGGGGTGAACATGAGGGAGGGGGCGCGACCCAATATAAATGATTCTTGCTCCTACTATAGCCCCAGGATTCTACGTCAAGCTTAACTAATGTGCAATTAAGCTTTAGACTGGGAGAAAATCACCTTGTAAAAACATTTGTCAAGTGAACTGTTTTTCTGTTCTGGGTAGCTAATTAACAAGGGAATGGGAAGAGGGGGTTTGTTTGTGTGTGTATTTACATATACATGAAGAAAATAAATATCAGCACTGTTAGGGAAGAGCATTACCAAATCCCCTTCATATGTCTCTATTAGACAACACTGACATGTAGTCCCTATCATTAAGCAATAATAGTTTACTTTACAGCTCATGAACTACAGTATCAACAAATTAAGCCCACTGATAGTGCTGGGTGCCAAGCGAAGCATTGTGGCGGAGGTGGGGGGGGGGTGGAGGAGGAGGTGGGGGAGGAGAATGCAAGGCTTTATTGTGTCTGTCACATTAAACGATATTGCAGCCACACTCAGAGTAATGAAGACCACTTCTAAAGTCATTTAAAAGTCAAATCATCACTGTCTGTGAATTTCAATGATGTATAATAGAAAGAGCATGCCGCAGGCTCGAGGAGAGGGTGAGGGAGAGAAAGAGGAGGCAGTCGGGGCAGTGGGAGTCAGGAGTCAGGAAGTTGCCGCCCTCTCAGCGGACAGAAAGGTGATAGATAAAAACGATGAGTCTGGAGCTGCTGCGTGGCTCATGGGAGGAGAGTGCGAATGCAGGACTATACTTTGTGTGGGGCCGGGGCAGGCTCTGACATGCTATATTATATAAGTGTGCATGTCTGTGTGTGTGTTGTTTTCCAGCAGGTGGATGAGACTGAGGCCATGGATATGAAGATGGAGGACTCCCAAGTGTGGGTTCCTGCCGAGGAGCCCATCGTTAACCCAGCTTTCCTCTTCGACTCCAAGATCTGGGAGATTTGCCAGGAGCTGCCCATCCACTGGATCCATCCCTCCCCTCTGAGCGGTGAGAGCAGGGGGCATCTCTGCCTCTAAATGCAGACTATTAACACTCTCACTGGAGGGCATCCCTGCAGGCCATATGAAGGTCCACTGGGACCACGTGTTTTCCCAACCACATGAGTATCCAGCCCGGGCTACTCTCAGTGTGTCTGGAAGTTGAGAGACTCATGGTCAGCGTTTGAAGAAACATTCAGATCGTTTCCCTATAGGTCCAGTGTGCAGTGCGATTTAGTGGCATCTAGTGGTGAGATTGTAGATTGCAACCAACCGACACATTCTCACCCAGACCTTGTCACATATTGAGGTGCTTGGTCATGGACTTTCCACGCCCACATACGACATGCAAGGTACCCTGGGTGTTACATGGATTGTCTTCTTTCAAGGTACACCTCCATTTTCACAGGAAATTTAACATTTACATACAGTCTCTTTCAAAATAAGCGCACTACGTCAATACACCAAAAATTGACGTTTTTGTTTCCTTCAACAATAAACACACATGGTTAGGTTTAGGAAAAAAGAACAGGTTTGGCTTTATAATCTTACGGTACATGAGCACCACTCTCTCAGGTGAAAGTCAGTGTTTGTTGGACCCATCGACCACCCCTATGCCCCTGACACTGACCGGGCGCCATTAAACTATAACAGCAACTGCAAATGCCAGCATTAAAGGGTGCCTTTTTTTATTGGTTTCTGACGCTGTAAATCACTGCCCAAGCGCTGGATCTCAATGACTTTGGAGTGAGACCGGG
>NW_026082792.1:0-1000 GCF_006386435.1 Epinephelus moara | reverse complement strand
ACCTTAAATTAAACTTAAGTGAACTTAATCAAAATAGGATAGTCTCGAATACAGTTATTAGGTTAGTGTTGACATTTGTCAGATACAATCATTCAGTGTGATGTGCTTAAGGATACAAATCTTCTCTGGATCCAGTCTCTGTCTGTTCTTCTCATTTAGAGGATTTTAAACATTTTTTTTTAATTAATTAATTAATTTTTTTTTTTATGAATGTCCATGCTCTGTCTTAGTCCAACAGCTAGAATGTCCGGTATCCTAGAGGCTGCCAATCAACATGACTAGTGACAGTCTAGTTAACTGTCCAGTTTATTGCAGCTGCATTTTGTCAAGATTAAAAAGGCTGTAAAATAGGTTTAAATCATCTTTACTAGCCTATTTATTAATTTACATAAGGCTGTTAGAGTTGTTTTGGCTTTAGTATTATTAAGAAATATTACACTTGACATGTTATCACAAATTATATGGTTGTACTAAAAAAATCACTCAAAACTAATAATGTAATTTTATGTTGTGCTCTGCAATATTTCAATATACATTTTCCTCTTCACAGTTTTCAGCTTGAATCTTGCGTCAGGTGTGGAAGTTGTGAAAAGCTGTGTTAGCATAAAAATTTCCTGTACCTCACGGTGTTTCATGAACTCACCCCACTGTCTCTGTCAGTGTGTAAAACAGGTATCAGCTAACATTACTCAGGATGGATCCTGCTTCAGCTGTAGTCTTTACTTCCAGAGTTTTACTAAGTCTATGTCCACTACGCTGCCTCTGAGGGAGAACACGGGCATCTTGACTTCTAGACGAACGTTATTCAGACGTTAGCGCAAACGGCCGCCATCTTGCTAACCTGCTAACTGTTAGGTTAGCTGTCAAGGTTAGCATACTTCCATGACCAAAAAGGAATAACCAGGAGCACTTAACTACTGAGTAAGTATTTCAGTAACCAATTGTTATGTTTACATTATCAGTGTCTGGCACTTACAGCGATTATTCAAAGTAGTTAGCT
>NW_026082791.1:0-1000 GCF_006386435.1 Epinephelus moara | reverse complement strand
TGAGCATCCCATCAGGTCTGTTTTTATAGATCACAACTTTTGCGTGGGAAGTGGCGTACGCCTCTGTCAGGCCTCGTTTTGAGCGGACGCAATGTTTATAAATGAGACCCCTGGTGTGTTTGTTTTGGAGAGGAGGAGACCTCTGAGGAGAATTCAGCTCCCGGTAAAAACCTGCTGAATGTCTGGATAATAAGTTATCAGAGAAAGCACACATTAGCAGATGCAGGGCGAGTGGCCCGTCTCTGACATGCCACACAATATTGGAGAAACACTGATTTTGACTATGAAACTGCTTTATTCTGTCAACTGATGTGTTTGTTTTCTGGAGAAGGAGGCATCTGTGGATATTTGGGCTCAGTTTTTAAATTGAGCTCCACCTCAGCCAACTACAACGTTAAAATCCTGCTTTTACATTAATGCATGAGGAATAATGATGTCATTTTTACTTTAAACACTGCAATGGTCCTGTAATTTTCTAATTGCATCTGTAAATTGATGGACTTTTGTTTTGTTGAATCAATGAATCCTCCTCATTATAGTTTACATGTTGCCGTAGTATGTTTGTAGTGTTTCATGATTCTATCAGTGGTGGAAGAAGCTTTCAGATTCTTTGCTAAAGTGAAAGTACTAATAGCACAGTGTGAAAATACTCCTCTACAAGTAAAAGCCCTGTAAATGAAGTTAAAGTATCAGCAGCCAAAACACACCAAGCAGCTGTGAAGTGCAGCTCGCCACAATAATTAAATTTTTCTGCGGCTAGGTGGCGTGTTCATGTGTTCATGTGTTCATGTGTTTCAGGCAGGATGAACAACATGTCACTGGAGTCACAGAACCCTTATTACTGATGGGTGTTATCTGGCTGCTAAAAGTTAAACTATTCCCAACTTTTAGTCTGGCTGCACTTTGCTGCACTTGGTCACTGCTTGGTGTATTCTCAGCATAAAAGTATAAAAAATCCCCTTTGACTGTTAAATTATTTTATATGATATAACCTTTGTAA
>NW_026082790.1:0-1634 GCF_006386435.1 Epinephelus moara | reverse complement strand
ATTACCAGTAAATAACTGTACAGTGTCCTCAATTTTTCACATTCCGATGAGAGATTCTGTCACGTATCTTGGTGTTCAAATTGTTAAAGATAAGAAGCTCAGAGGAACCTCAAATTTTACTCCAATTATTGAAAAGACCCAAAAAGTCCTCAATCACTGGCTACAAAGAGACTTGTCTCTGAAGGGCAGAGTTCTGCTCACTAAGGCAGAAGGCATTTCGTGCCTAACCTATGCTGCTCAGTCATTGTTTGTTAATAATTCCATATGTAAATCTGTTGATAGGATGCTCAGTAACTTCTTATGGAAAAACAAAACACACTACATGCGAAAATCTGTTGTTTTAAATGCATATGACAAAGGTGGACTAAATTTTATAGACTTCAGCTCTCTCAATAATACGTTTAAAATAAACTAGATTAAACAATATTTTAAAAACCCAACCTCTATCTGGAACTTTATCTCTCACCATGTCTTTTCTCATCTAGGTGGCCTAAAATTCATTCTGCTTTGTAATTATAGTATTCAGAAAATCCCGCTTAAACTCTCCAACTTTCATCAGCAGGTACAATTAGCATGGGCGCTGATTTACAAGCACAACTTTTCTCCACAGAAATGTTATATTTGGAACAACTGTAGTATTTTGTATAAAAATAAGTCACTATTTTATGATAAATGGTTCAACCACAGTATTCTTTTAGTGAGTCAGTTATTTAATAGGAGAGGACTTCTGTACAACTACTCTGAATTTCTCACCCGGTACAATATACCTGTAACTCCAAAAGAATTTTCAATAGTTTTTGATGCAATCCCATCTGGTTTTTGTATGTTGTTTAAGAATGCTGACCACTCTCCACCCCTGTCATTATCACCCCCCGATCCATTAGAAACTTCACTGGGTAAAGTTTGCTTTTCTCTTAACATAAGTATTAATTCTAAAATAAGAGCCTTGTTTCAGGAGGAATTGGTTTCTGTTCCTACAGCAACATTTTACTGGAGCAATTTTGTTAGTAATATCAACTGGAAAAAAGTCTGGTCTTTACCACAGAAGTTTCTTCTAACTAATAAGGTAAAGGAAGTTTCATTTAAGCTGATCCATAGATTCTATCCAGTCAAACACTTTTTACAAAAACTGAAGAATGACATTGATGTAAAATGCTCCTTCTGCGAATCTCTTCCCGAAACATGCTCTCATTTATTTTGGTATTGTGAATTTACTCGTGAACTGTGGAATGAGATTAATAAATTCATAATTATTAGTATTTTCCCAGATTTTGTCTTATACTATAAAAACGTTTTATTTGGCTGTTGTGACTACAGACGTAAAGATGAGAACGCTTTCTTTCTTATTAATCTAATTCTACTGTTGGCTAAGTTTCACATACACGTGTTAATTCACAAACAAAAAATCAAATTCCTCTGTGTTTATAAAAGAAATGGAACAGTATATATCAACGATCTCCCCCTCACAGAACAAAAAAGCTACCAAAACCTTTAATATATGCTGTACTTATAAAGTGTTTACGTGAAATCACTGCCATACTCTCGTACCCCCCCCCACACACACACACACACACACACCTTTTTTTTCCGTCTTCTTCACCTCTCATGTCTTTCTTGTTTACTTTTGATTGCAA
>NW_026082789.1:0-3000 GCF_006386435.1 Epinephelus moara | reverse complement strand
CTGAGCAAAAGGTGGCCGTGCTGCCAGGATCTAGGAATGCATATGTTTTTAGTGTTTTACTGCCTTTCCTAGCCTTAATCTGAACTGGCACAATTGACAAGGCACAATCCTGTCCTCCGGCCCGTATATGGCCACGTGTTTTGGGAGAAATTGCTTGACTCTCTCCTGATGCTTCCTGCTGTTTGTCCTCTATTTTGATTTCCTTCTCCTTTGAATGGATATGGAGGATGGTCGGATGTTTCAAATGACATAACTGGCAGGACAGACGACTACAGCAGTCTTTACTCATGTGTCCAACAGATAAGCACCCAAAACAAACATCTCTTTCCTTTAAGAAGTCAATTTTCTCTCTGTGGTGCTTCCTTTCTAGTTTGGGGCACATCTCCAATTTGTGACCCTCTCCACATAGCAGGCAGGACACCTTCGTAGGCTTATGAGATGAAGTTGTCTCCTTTTGCTTTTGAGTTACAGTTCCAGGATTGACAGCTGCAACAGAGGTAGCGAAACTACTTCCTTTCCCCTTAATACAGTTCTGTGATACTCTATTCCCACTCTTATTTTTTGGTGAGGTATTAGATGTATCCTGAATGTTTCCAAACAATGGATCAGAAGCAATCGACACTTGTCTCTCAATGAAATTGACGATGTCACTGAAACCTGCTTGACGACGATGCCTCTCCTGNGTGAGGTATTAGATGTATCCTGAATGTTTCCAAACAATGGATCAGAAGCAATCGACACTTGTCTCTCAATGAAATTGACGATGTCACTGAAACCTACTTGACGACAATGCCTCTCCTGCAGCTCATAAGCAGTGTTCCTCCATTTTTCTCTCATTTTGTATGGTAATTTTGAGATTATAGCACGCATGTTAGATGGCATATTCATCTCTGACATGAAGCTTACATCCACCATTGCGTTACAGCAGACGCGCAGAAACAAAGCAAAGGCTTGCAAAGCCTTGATGTCCTCAGATTTCAATAGTGACCATCCAAGAGCTTTCTCCATATATGCAGTGGCTATTCTTTGCTCGTTTCCAAAGCGTTCTTGCAAAAGAATCTTTGCTCGTTGATAGCCCGTCAGGTGGCATGTGTTGACAGCTTTTTACCAACTCTCTGGGTTGTCCCTTTGTGTATTGTTCCAAAAAATACAAGCAGTCTGCAGTGCTAGTAGCCTTTGCTTCCACTCCATGCTCAAATGCTCTTATGAATGCTCTGTACTCCAGAGGGTCTCCATCAAAGGTTGGTATATCTCTTGGGGGTAATACCAATGTGGACTGCTGCTGTACTAGCAGGGCTGTGATGTCATTTTGCCTCTGCATGATGCTGAAGAGATTATCTTGGCCCTTATTGGCTTGCATTGAATTTGCATATTGGTTCGTTTCCTGCAGGAAATTAGTGGCGGCTTCCTGAGTGTAATCTGCATTATAATATGTCTGCTGGCATTCTTGAAACAGTTTGGGCTCATAAGCTTTAGATCCATTTACTTGTGAAGTTGTTTCCTTTGTTGCTGCCTCCATTGGCATTGTAAATTTGCTGCCACTTATTGATGGATAATGAAACTGATGATTTGAAACCTTGGACCGTGCCCCCATTGACATAGCAGCTTTACTGTCTCCTGCTGCTGGGTGCTGGAATTGATCAGTTGAATCCTTTAGTTGCGCTTCCAATGCCATTGCAGCTTTGCTGCCTCCCCTTGGTGGATGACGGAACTGAGAGCTTGTGTCTTTCTGCTGAGTCTCCACCAACAGTGTAGCTTTGCTGTCTCCTTTTGGTGAATAGTTAAACTGATGCTTTGAACTTTGTGGCACAAATTCCATGGCAGAGGGTCTGAGAGAGGACTTCCTTTTTGAACTTTCCAGATAGGAATTCATTCCATCCGAATAAGCTCTGGAGCTCTGTACATCAGAGCCTCTGTATTTAAGCACAGTAACTTTTGCTGTATGGGCAGCGATTTTACTTTGCAACTCAAGCATTTCTCTCCTTTGCCTGATCTGCTCCTCTTGAGCCTTCAGAGCATGTCTTTCTTTGAGGGCAGCTGCCATAGCATTGAGAGCAGCCACTTCGGCCTCTGCCTTGAGGCATGCAGAGGAGGCTGATGACCTTGAAGACTTATGACTGGAGCGGTCAACTGATGAGCATGTTTTATCACCAACATTAGAAATGCTGTCATTAGGATCAATATCATCAACAACCATAGTTGTATTTGTTGCAGCATTAATATGAGTCACTGCATCACCATCGCCATCATCTGGCTCATCATTACCACCACCATCATCATGTTTAAATTGCTCCTTTGTAGTTTGCAACCATTTTTTCATTGTATGCATCATTTCTCTGTTGCTGTGCATTCGGGGTTCAAACCATGCATTTTGTTTTGTCATTTCCTCTTCAGATATTAATGGTTTCAAAGACTCATGCAACTCCATTGTTTCCACCATCAATCTCAAAAACATTTCAGACATGGCTTGCACTTCAGACACATTTTTATTTGAAAGCATCAGCTGTTCAATATTCTTTGTTAGATTGTAAAGTTTCTTTATCCTGGCATTTCGTTCCTTTTGATTTGATATTATTTTTGCTTCCGCTGCCTTTACTGTGAGTTTAGGCGGTCTTTTACCGAGCGCATCTCCTGCTTCACTTTGATTGACAGATGCATTACTTTCCACGTGACTCATGTTGATATTAATTAATTGCTGCCGAAAGCTTTATTTAGAATTGTAGCAGGATTTACCTGTATCCTGATGCGAGAAGGCCAATCTCTTCCACAGTTGTTAACAATTCTGAAATAATCCTACCGTGATTCTTCGGTTGTTTCACCAGGCTTTCATTCATCAGCGTTCAGCCGGAGCGGAGCAGAGCAGAGAGCAGAGCAGAGCGCTATCTTCTCGTGTCGCAGGTCAACGTCATTCATTCATTGAAGCTGAGTTTTTCAACATTTTGTAGTGGCCATCGAACCACAAAAAAGGCCACTAATGGGAATCAGAAGTCATTTCCAACG
>NW_026082788.1:0-2342 GCF_006386435.1 Epinephelus moara | reverse complement strand
GGGAAATCATTTTCAGCTCACAATAATAGACAGGAGCTCTGCGTCATTGCGACATATAGTTACATTTCTGGGGTGGTGCATGTCACGCTACGGCGTTGGCTCTGTGTCGACATAGAGTCTATGCTGTAGGTATGGTGTGGATTCGACAGAGGTATAAATCCTGCCAAAGACATCATGTTCATGCGAATGAGATGGATGCAAGGTGACAGTGGCCCTGATCTTTGACTTATGACCACCAAATTCTAATCAGCTCACCCCCAAGTCAAAGTGGACATTTGTGCCAACTTTGAAGAAATTCCCTTAAGGCATTCTTGTGATATCCCATTCACGAGAATGAGACAGACAAGCTCACAGTGACCTTGACCTTTGACCACCAAAAACTAATAAGTGCATCACTGAGTCCAAGTGAACGTTGCCAAATTGGAAGAAATTCCCTAAAGGCATTCATGAGATATCACATTCACAAGAATGGGACAGACCGACAACCTGAAAACATAATGCTTCCTGCCACAGCTATCACTGGCATGGAAGCATATAAATGCACAAGTTCTAAATATGGAGGGGGATGTGTCCCCTGCTTCCCCCTTGAAATCATCACCACTGATTATACAATAAGCAGCCCAGCAGACATGAAAGAATAATCTGACAAAACCAAATGATCCTTGATATTCATACAACACTGATTATCTTGTTCACTGGTTCTCTCTTGTCTTTCATGCTGTATAAGGATGAATACCATTATATGGCTTATGATGGAGGAGAAAAACAAGTTGCCATATGTCCTACAGAAACTGACTACAGCAACCAACACAAAATAAGAGAAAGGAAACTGTAAACAAGAGAAAACCAAAACTTGCAGTTCAACCAACACATACAGATAAATAAGAGAAACATATGGCACTGTTTACCCTTTTTTGCACCGGCCAGGGCTTAGTGATGGCTGAGATGTCACATGCAGTCATCAGCATTGACCTGAAGGGGGATACACATTGACACACATTAATGTTAAAAGCGCTACATCTTATGGATTATTTGTCAATATAGGCTCCTCATAGCACATAAAGCCACATATTGAGCATTGTGTTAGATCAGGCAGGACACGTTGTCAAGCTCAGCTCACATCCCAGCTACATCAGCTGATCTCAAACAGAGCAATCTGGAAGGGCAGAGAGGTGTGCTCTCTCTCCCTTAGCCTTTCTGCGTAGACTGAGGAAAGGCAGAGAGGCCTCAGAACAGAGCCATACCGCCAAATATTATACTGCAATGAGGGAATTTATGTGCTAATGGTCAAGCATGGGTATAGTTTGTGTGTTTAATATCACTAACAACATGTTAGAAACAAAAACTAATCTCTGTGTGAAGGAACTTCTGGGAAAGTAAAGCTGCATTTGACGCACAAACATTTAAAATTCAAATTTTTATCAATAATGCTTTACTTTCTGAATTATTTACTGCTTAATAAAGAACAGATGATTTGTACAAAAGAACTACTGAAAGTAATTTCACAGCATACAGATATATAGTACACAAGAGCATGGCTTTACCCACCATTGAGGTCACAAGGTCCGGACCTCGGTATATAAGCTGTTAAATAACTGCCAAAAAATAAATGTACTTTGATGAAACAAAATAATAATAATAATAAAAGTCTTTTTTTAGTTTAAGTTGCCCTCTTAGTTAAGAATTGTTTTAGCATTTTGGGAAATACACTTATTTGCTTTCTTTCTAAGAGAGAGATTAGAAGATTAATATCAATCTCATATCTGTGTTAGAATCAGAATCAGAATCAACACAGAGCTGGAGTCAGGATGTGATTAGCCTAGCTTAGCGTAAAGACTGAAAGCAGGTGGAAGTTATTATTGTAGGTAATTTTAACATTCATGTTGATGTTGATAATGACTCCCTTGCTACTGCGTTTATCATATTATTAGACTCCTTTGGCTTCAGTCAGGGTGTACATTAACCCACTCACTGTTTTAACCACACCCTCGATCTAGTTCTGACGTATGGAATTGAAATTGATAACCTAATAGTCTTTCCACAGAATCCCTCTCCATCAGATCATTATTTAATAACTTTGATTTCTTTCTACTTGATTACATGCCACTCAGCAACAGTTACTATACTAGGTGTTTATCAGATAGTGCTGTCGCAAAATTTAAGGAAATGATTCCACAGTTGTTAAATTTAATACCATGTCCTTCTGTAACAGAGGTTTCCCGTACCGACTTTAAACTCTCCCAAATTGATCATCTTGTCGATAGCACTGCAGGCTCGCTGCAAATAACACTCAACTCTGTAGCACCTCTTAATTCAATTCAATTCAATTCAATTTTATTTAT
>NW_026082787.1:0-1534 GCF_006386435.1 Epinephelus moara | reverse complement strand
GGGAACTACTAAGCAGGGTACATAACTCCTTGAGAGCAGGTGGAGAGATCCACCAATCAGTCCTCTCAGGAGAAAATCTAGGAAGAGGAAGGTTATTTAAGTGTGGGAGTGGCCTATTTGAATCCCTTTTGTTTGAGACCATGCTGCAAGGTGAGTGTGTTTGCTGATGCTGATCCTGTGAGTTTATCTTCTCTATCTCCTTTAACTTTAGCTTATATTGGAGTTATGCTATGTAGCGTGTGAAATAGGGTATGGTGAATGTGCTAGGAATGGTAGTTTCGGCACGGTCACTACCTGGAGCTCGCATAAACGGAGCCTGGGTTTGTTGAAGGTGACAGTGCTGTTTGGGCTGAGAAAGCCTGTGAGTTTATCTTCTCCATCTCCTTTAACTTCAGCTTATATTGGAGTTTTGCTATGTAGCGTATGAAATAGAGTATGGTGAATGTGCCAGAAAAGGTAGCATCGGTATGGTTACTACCTGGAGCTCGCATAAACAGAGCCTGGGGTTGTTGAAGGTGGCAGTGCTGTTTGGGCTGAGAAAGCCATGTGTAAGTAAGGTAAAGGAGGTTGTTGGGTTGGTGCGGGGAGCAGTGAGAGCTGGCATTAGGGGAGTGTCTCTGGGACGCCAGAGATCACTGTCTAGCCTCCTGGAGGTGTTATGGGACCAACTAGATCAGGGGTGGCCAACCAGTCAGAGACCAAGAGCCACACAAATTACCGTGGTAGTACAAAGAGCCACATCATACACGTGTGCTTACAAATGCACTCCCTCTCTCACACAAACACTAAATGACATAAAATCAAAATCCATACATTTCCAGTTTTCAAAGCCAGATTTATTTATCTCACACACAAATGAATAGAGATACACACAAACACAGTCTCTCCCTCTAATACTGTCTTTCTCCATCCCCCCTCCACACCCACAGTCTCTCCCTCTCCCACTCTCTCCACACATCCAGATTAGTGTTGTCACGGTACCAAAATTGGGACCCACGGTACGATACCAGTGAAAGTATCACGGTTCTGAGTAATATCACGATACCACAGCAAAAATGAGGCAGATGTGCCTTTTGACATTTATAAAAAGATAAATCACTTTTCTATAATACATCAATGATATGTCAAAGGAATAAATTACTTATTGACTTATTCATACTTCAAAAACAGCATCAATCAGTGATTAACATAGGGGGGATCAAAATAAAATAAATAAATAAAATAAAAATCAACCAGCCACTCTCCTCCCCTTCATAAGTAAAGAACAGTCCCTTAAGTGCGGTGAGGTTTGTGGGCCGTTACCTGCCACAAAGAGAGAAATGTGAACGGCTCATTTCTCCTCTGACACGTCACATACCTGTGTGCCGCCACGGCTCGGCTGTTCAGGTATTTCTGGGCAGTCATGATGCCAATTTATTTACCTGGAGCCAGGCTTCTCGGTTGCTGGTAAGCCGTTATCTTGCATCAGCGCATGGACACCAACCCTCCTTTGATTGGACATTGAACTTATCCCACAGTAGTGGCACCATGTCAT
>NW_026082786.1:1010-1846 GCF_006386435.1 Epinephelus moara | reverse complement strand
AATCACTGCTACTTTATTCATTTCCAAACTAAAAGTCCCAACCTCCTTTGACAAATCTCAAATATCCAATATATTCAACTCAAGTAAAATTAATTTTTTAGATGCCACTTGTGGCTTAAATTGATTTTTAAAATTCTGAAACATAGATTTTTGAAACTGACTTTGTGAACACTGAAAAAAAAAAAAAACTAAAATTCAGCTTTTGCAAATTACAAAATTTCATATTTTAATTTCAAAAAATGTCTTCAGAATAAAAAAAAATCAGTTGCATAGTTTACAAAATAAAATACTTAAAATTATTTCTATAAATTTAGTTTTGTTTAAATTAGACTAGATTTCAATAATAAATGGCTGTTAAACTTATACCACTTTTGTCTCTGTGTTGCTTCCATAATGCAATGTTGTTTCAGTGTCTTTTGAGTGTAAAGCAAACATTTTCAGTCTCCAGTTAGTAACATAATGAGCAGTTGCACAGCCAGCAGATGGCAGCATCTCACATCCTAACACATTCATGGCACCATCATACAAAAAATGTTTGGCCTCGTTCTGAGGTTCATGTTTTATCAGTGCCGGTTTCAAAGGCAAACCAAACCTCTGCCTGTTTGTCACCATGAGGTTTCATGTGTTAGTGAGACCGAGTGAATAAGTCAGCTTTCACTTCCATCGCCCCGATGTGTTTGGACCAGGCCAGACAGCAGAGGTCACTTTTTATATAAGGGAAGCCATATGGAGCACATCTGGAAGTGATTATCTGCTCAATCATAACAAAACAACCCACAGCATTTTTTGTGAGGAGAGGGATGGAAAGAAATTCTTTTCATTTGGCTCACTAACTC
>NW_026082786.1:0-445 GCF_006386435.1 Epinephelus moara | reverse complement strand
TTAGTCATTTGTTCAAGGTCCACACAGTTAAATATGTTCAGTGTCATACTTGCATTTGGCCATGTCCTTGGCCTAGTTTGCTGTCTCTGTTAAGCTGCTGTTTGTTAGTCACTGACTCTACATCAGGAAACAGCACTTCAAAATAAAAGCTCTGTGCCAAAAATTCACTGTACTTCAGAATAAGGTGTGTTTTTTACAAACTTGACACATTTGCGAGTCACTGATTCAGAACAAACCCGAGGCCCACTTTTGGACCACGACCCACCAGTTGGGAAACACTGTACTAATAGGTATTGTGTGTGTCTAAGCCTGATACATCTTCTTCCTCTGTGCCAAGGAGCCATGTTCCTTCATCACCATGAACACACTGTAGTTTGTGTTGTGTCGTCTGGCCGTCCTCAGGACTTATTAGATCAGTGGTTCTCAACCTTTGTTGTGACAGGGA
>NW_026082785.1:0-1000 GCF_006386435.1 Epinephelus moara | reverse complement strand
GAACCATGTATTTTAGGCCAAGCAAAGCTCCTCAGACGTCCCTCTCCGCAGCAACACTTTCCAGCTCCTCCTGGGGGACCCTAAGGCTTACTCAGGCCTTATGGGATATGTAATCCCGCCAGCGTGTTCTGGGTCTGCCCCGGGGCCTCCTACCAGTAGGACGTGCCTGGAACATCTCCAGTGGGAGGCGCCCAGGAGGCATCCTGATCAGATGCCCGTACCACCTCAACTGACCCCTTTTGAAGCGAAGGAGCAGCGGCTCTACTCTGAGCTCCCTCCGGATGTCCGTGTTTCTCACCCTATCTTTAAGGCTGAGCCCAGCCACCCCACGGAGGAAACGCATTTCGGCTGCTTGTATCCTTGATCTCATTCTTTTGGTCATTACACATAGCTCATGACCATAAGTGAGGGTTGGGACGTAGATGCACCAGTAAATCAAAAACTTTGCCTTCCAGCTCAGCTGCTATGTGCTACTAGCTTAACTATTGAAACGTTATGTGATATTTGTTAGCTAATCAGTTTAGTAGCATCAAATCTGTCACCTGGAAGATTGTAAAGATATTCTTTATTGTTAATACATATGATATTTTTATTACTGTATTACACAGTGCATTGTTGTTGTACACTTGCACATTTTTTATTCATTAAAACATGGAGCATTGATGCTGTTGTGTATATATATATAGAGAGAGTTATGTAAAAATGTACACAGACATAAAAGACGAAAAGAATAATTCAAATAGGTTAAATAAAAATAGGTAACATGATATAACAGTTAATCAGCCCTGGACAACGAGAGTTATAGCTTCAGGGATGTTTATTTTCTCTGTAAAGAATCATTTGACTAAATAAATCTTCACATACAAAAGTCAAGTAAATTAAATGCCTGCTGTGGACTCCCCCCACAGCAAATACATCAGCCGTGTTCCTCAGCTTCTTTTCCTTTTACTGGTTCTGTTTTCTGATGGAAAAGACTTTCCATCTTAGATTAGGCACCTTG
>NW_026082784.1:0-1000 GCF_006386435.1 Epinephelus moara | reverse complement strand
TCTCAATCTATGAAAATTACTCAGATTTTTGGCACTGCTTCCTCATCATTGGGCCCATAGAGCAGGTACACTAGAAACTTCTCCTGGCTTAGTAGCTAACTTCCGCTTTAGCACTCTGCTTATTGGAATGGGGACTTAACGATGTAACATTACTTGTGCAGCTCTCCTAGACTTTCTAAATGTAATCGGACCAAATGGATCCACTTGTGATGGGGAAAAGAGTCATTTCACTGGGGTTATGATGCTCATAAAAAAATGCATCCATTGATTTACAGGCATACCATTCAAAAGGTAAATATATGGGAGCGAGTCTTTTGGGGCCCAATGGCATCAAGTGATGGAACCAGAAAATTCCACTGTTTGGTCACTACAAAAATTGCCTTCAAAACCCAGTACACTGTCTAGGGGGCCTGGCTTGGCCTCATGTGAAATTACAGTTTGACCTCTGATCCCTGGCTGTCATCTTTACTCTTTGGTATTGTTCATATGTGTAAGGTCACTTGCATATAATGGGGTAGTTATTCACTCTTGTTTATTGTTATCATATTATCACCATTATACTATTACCTTGTGTGAAGCTCCTAGACTGTATATAAATGGACATAGCACAGTGTCACATGACTGGCATGTTTCAGGGTAAGAATGCATTTAAGGTACTGTATAGCTAATTTTTGTCTTAATGTGCATAACTCTTTTAAACCCAGCCCAGAACCCATAACAACAATAGTTGAACAATATTAAAGGTTTAATAAAGATGGTTTTCTCATGATTCACCATGACTGTGTTCTGTGTTTTAACTTGTTAGTGAAAGTACATTTATATCAGGGCAACAATATCAACACATCAAAACACAGAGTAAAACAGAGAGTCCACAGCAGCTGCACACCTCCATCCTGCAGTATATTCATTCACATGGTCAAAATGAAAGAACTGTGATAAAAAGGCCCAGCTGCAGCAGAGTATTCTTCAACCCTGGATGCTCCATTTAACAGCAGGAATA
>NW_026082783.1:0-2551 GCF_006386435.1 Epinephelus moara | reverse complement strand
CTTTTACTTTTTTTCTCCTCTCTCCTTGACATCATGTTGTCTGGGCGCAACAGTCCAAGCTCAACAGTCCAAAATGGCGGCAGCGCCCCTAGTGGCTGTTGGCAAAAATTCAACGGAGCTTCGCCTCTTGGTATCCATGCGCTTTGTCTCAGCCTTCTCTTGAATAGCCTTGCAGCCTTCGCGGAAGTCTTTTACTAACCGACACACCCCCTGATTGGATATCAGTTATTGATTGGACAGCGCAGCGCTGCAGCTGATCAGACTTATCTGATACATCACTGGAGTTTCATACAGAGTGTAGACAGATAAGAGATTAAACTCAGTGTATCACTGCCACGTTATATTTTATTTGTTCTCTGATTCACCATCAGTTAAAAATCTGAACAAGAAAAGGAAACAAACGACTTTGTTCATTTATTAGAAAAATTATTCTCTTCATGATCTGTTATTTCGGTCATCAACTTTAATTATGGATACAATCGAAGTCAGAGAGTCTGTCAGAGAGTCTGCCTACCAGCAAGAAACACTTTAACAGCAGTGATTGTCATTTCCATTCAGTCACACTGAGGCTGATCATTCCTGAGCGTCGGGTTGATGAGTTACAGAATTTTAATTTTCCCTGAAACATTTGACCTAATGAATAATTTCCAGTGTTCAAAGACATCGTCATCGTATTTTGGGTTATTGAATAATGAACTCACAAATAATAATAATAATAATAATAATAATAATAACAATAACAATAGTAATGATAATAATGAATAAATCATATAAACACATTGTGTGACTCTGAGCAGGACACAGGACAGATTATGAATACAGTATGCAGGCTGCTGTTCATGTGATTGTTAGACAGAGAGAAAACACTGCTGTTATGCTACTGATCTCTGTATCTGTATCTCTTTATATATGTAGCCTATTAAGTGTGTGCAGACACAAACTCCATTAATACTCTCTATAACTGTTAATAAAGCCTCCTGACAGCTGATCCAGCTGTAATCAGCTGCCGCGGTCAAAACAAACGGACGTCGCTTCACGTGACGCTTCAGAGGAAAGGACGTCTCATTTTTCAAAAGATATATCTCGTCCCTGGAGTGTGCCGCCTAGTCCTGCTCCACTTTGCTGTGATAGCTGCTGACAGAGCCGTTGAATTGACACGGGTCGTGCCGTAGAATCAAGGGCTCTGGCCACGGGCTCTGGCTGCTATTTATCTGCTATTTATGCATGATTCGAAGCTCTATCCCAGAGCCCTTGAATGTTCCGTTCCACCGCTCTGACTGAGACGCGTCGACGTCAGGAGCACTGACCAACCACAGCCAGTAATATTAACCAATCATAGCACAGTGAGGTGGGACAAGGCGACAAGGCAACACAATGTAGCCTCCAAAATAAAAGCGCTAAACACAAATAGAGAAAGTGCTTCCCCAACAACCTTAGCACAGAAAGTAAAACACCTTTGGAGAAAGAGAAAACTCGAGGGAGGGTGGAGATGGGGAAATGGCAAAAAAAGAACAAAAAGTTTTGATAGGCTTTTTGTTGTTGTTACGTAGAAATAGAAAATATGCCAAATTATATGGATGACAATCCCAATACTAAATGAATACAATTTAAGAGTCAACGTCCGAGAAAAAGGGCGACTGAGATGAGCCAAATATTATCGATCCAATGTTATTTTTATTTATAATAACTAAAAACACGAGTTCTCAGTCAATAAGTGTGATGATATATTGTCTAGTAAGTTCCTTAAAGACCTAGTATTTGTGGAACAGCATTGTAAGGAGAACTGTACAGTGTGCTAAAATCTCATATCTCAAAAACAGTATGGGTATGAGTAACTGAATGAGGAAATCCCATGATTTCTAATATTAATTAAAATGAAGCCATGGAAGACATTGTACAGTGTGTTTACTTTTATTTTTGCTGTTCATTTGTTTGTTTATTTTCTCGTTTTTTTTTGTTTTTGTTTTTTTTTTACCTGTTTTCTGGACAAATACAATTCGCTTTATTCTGAAAAGACATGACCGGAAGTTTTAGTATCGTCCCTGCTCTCGAAACACTGAACGTTAGTGTGATGTTGTAGTGAACCGATACTGGTGGGGAAGCGGAAGTGAACAGCGAATAACCAGCGTGTGAATGTGTATGGTCGTGCTGCTGTGTGCTTCAGATTCAGTCGGCTGATGGTCATGATGCTGGAGAGGAGCAGGGTGACAGTGGTGGCGGACGTCTTCTTCAGCAAAAGACTCTTAGCTGAGGAGGAGGAGGAGGAGAGAATTCACTGTCGCTGCTCAAGAGCCTTCGTACAGTAAGCCTCTCATATCTGTTTATGTCCACCAGCAGTTACTGATGTGGTTGTGTGATGATAGGCGCAGTTGAAAAGCTGGAAAACAGTACTGTAGTGTGATGTGTGAATGGATGGATGAAGATGTGCAGGTCTAGGTCTTCATCAGTTTTTCTGATTGTGTTCTCTGACTCTGTCCAGGGATCGGGAGCTGTATCGCTCTGATAATAGATTGCTCTCATTTGATGTGGCAAACACTGCAGTCCGAGGTAT
>NW_026082782.1:1088-2000 GCF_006386435.1 Epinephelus moara | reverse complement strand
ATGTCCAATGACCTTTGTAAGGATATTTTTTGACACAAGACATATCTTGATGAATGCTTTTAAAGAAATACTAAACGGTGACCATGTTTATGACATTTTATGACACACTATGCTATGACCATTTTTTGAAATTTCTATGACATACTTTACTATGACCATGTTTATGAAATTTTTGATATACTATACTATGACTTTTTTTGACATTTCCATGACATACTATACTACGACATTTTTTTAACATTCTATATTATGACCATTTTTTCACACACTATACTATGACAATTATTAGACCATTTTTATGATATTTTTATGACATGCTATACTATGATTGTTTTTTATTACATTTAATGACATACAAAACCATGATCCTTTTTTGACATTTTTTATGACATACTATGCTATTATCATTTCTATGACCTTTTTATGACATAACATACTATGACCATTTTCATATTTTTGTGACAGCCTATACGATGATCGTTTTTAGATTTTTTATGACATACTATACTTTGACGATATTCGTATTTTTATATGCTATACTATGACCATTTGTATTACATACTTTGATATACTATGATATATGATACTATGATAGTTTTTATGATATTCTTATGACATACTACACTATGACCTTTTTATGAATTTTTTATGACATTTTAATGACATACTATACTATGACTTTTTTTCATGATTTTAGACATACTATACTATAACTTTTTTTCATGATTTTAGACGACATACTATACTATGACTTTTTTTTATGGTTTTGGACGACATACTATACTATGACTTTTTTTCATGATTTTGGACGACATACTATACTATGACTTTTTTTTCATTATTTTGGACGACATACTATACTATGACTTTTTTTTATGGTTTTGGACGACATACTATACTATGACTTTTTTT
>NW_026082782.1:0-883 GCF_006386435.1 Epinephelus moara | reverse complement strand
TGGACCACATGCTATACTATGACTTTTTTTCATGATTTTGGACGACATGCTATACTATGACTTTTCTTAATGATTTTGGACCACATGCTATACTATGACTTTTTTTTCATGATTCTGGACCACATGCTATACTATGACTTTTCTTGATGATTCTGGACGACATACTATACTATGACTTTTTTTCATGATTCTGGACCACATGCTATACTATGACTTTTTTTCATGATTTTGGACGACATACGACTTTTTCATGAAAAATTGACGCCATACTATACTATGACTTTTTTGATGAAAAAATGACGACATACTATACTATGACTTTTTCTCATTAATAAATGAATCTGTATTATATCATGACTTTTTTGATGAAAAATTGACGCCATACTATACTATGACTTTTTCATGAAAAATTGACGCCATACTATACTATGACTTTTTTGATGAAAAAATGACGACATACCATACTATGACTTTTTCATGAAAAAATGACGACATGACTTTTTTGATGAAAAATTGACGACATACTATACTATGACTTTTTTTAATGACATAATGATTGCATATGATACTGTGACTTTTCTTTGAGAACATTATGGCGTGCTATACTATGGCTTTTTTAAAATTAGTTTTTCATGTTACCATGTCGACCATTGGTGAGTTGCATACTTACTATAGTGCTGGCGTTGATGTAGTCCGAGCGTGAAGGGTTGATCTCCGCTTTCAGCTTCACTCTGGAGTGGTCATCTGAGGGCGTGCAGTGTCAATTAACAACATGTACTTTTCCCCATTCATCCATTGATACTAATATTCCATAGCTGTCTTTTGAATCATTTCAGAGACATTTCTTCCAAGTTCAGCCTGACATGTTAGGTATCTTTACACT
>NW_026082781.1:0-4290 GCF_006386435.1 Epinephelus moara | reverse complement strand
TAAATAAAACAAAATCACAAATCAAATATTTAGGTACATAGAGAAATAGAAATGAAAATCCACATGGGATGTCAGTATGTACTGGCCCTGTTAATATACTGGGTGTCAAGTTCCACAGGCTTAAAGATGACGGTTTGGTAAACTGGAAGGCAAAAATTGACAAAGTAAACAAAAAAATAGGCTTATGGAAACAAAGACGATTGACATTTACAGAAAAAGTGCTGGTGGTGAAGGCAGATATCCTACCCAGTTTACTGCACCTCGCCTACATTTTCAGTTTACCAACAAGTCTGAGGAAAAAGTTAACTTCAATGATCTTTAACTTCTTTTGGAATGGATATGAATATATAAAGAGAGGAAGAATCTATCAGCCCATAGACGCAGGAGGGAGAGATTTACCATGTATCCCTATAAAATTAAATGTTTTGTTTTTTTTCTTCTTTAGTTAAATTACTCTCAGAGGAGTTTTCACACAAGTGTCAATGTCTGTTAAAATTTTGGCTGAGTTTTCCTTTACGTCCCTTGGTCAAATGGAATAATAGATTGCCAAAAGCGGAAGCCTTACCTTTACACCTAGGAAATATTGTCAAGTGGACCAAAAATAACCCCGAATGTTTAGATGCGAACTTAAGAGAAAATCATAAACTGTTGTATTGTGAATTAGTCACTAAACAAGTACTATCTGAAACAATGAGCATTCCTGCAATAACTTGGATTAGATCACAACCAAAAGAACTGGATAACAGATTAAAGGACTTTAATTGGTTAGTATTACACAGAAGGCTGCCGGCCCGTGAGACCTTGTACAATCATAAGTTAACAAATAGTAAAACATGTCCTAGACACAAATGCAACATTTCAGAAACAATCGCCCATGTATTATGGGAATGTTCCTTTGCACAGTCCATATGGCAAAAATGAAAAAGTGAGTTCCCTTGTTTGAATGAAATTGATTATAGAGATATGGTGTATTTTGAGTTTTAAAAAAAGCTAAGAAAAACCAGCGCTTGCCAATAGTATGCTTAATTTCTGTGATCAAAGTTAAATTGTGGGAAGCCAGATGTAATTTAATTAAAGAAACCTATGTAAGTTCAGAATTGAGTTTGGTGTATGGGATCAAACAAGAAATAATCAAACGATACCATGGTGAGGTCTTGAAATGGGGGGAAACTTCCATCAAGACAAAATGGAAAATCATTTTTCCCGATATATAAAAAAAGATTGTTTTGTAACTGTGTGGACTGGAGTAAAACAAGAATACCCAATTATTTTGAATGTGATAAAACCCTTTTTGAATAGCCCTATTTATTTATTTTTACTTTTTAATTTACTTATTTCATGCATGCTGTATGTTGCAATGGTTTTCTTACTAATTTTGCACTTATAGAGTGTGTTTATTATTTCATTTTGCCTTTGAGTGTAGTGTTTATTCTGTTTTCCTTATATTTACTACCTGTTCGTATTCATTGTCTTGGTGCCATGGAAATTGTATATGTATTTTGAATATGTTTGAATAAATAAATTCTTAAAAAAAAAAAAAAAAATCTGTTCTTATCAGTTTAATATCTGATACGTCCCCTACCCGGGGACCATATATTAAATTGCTTTTTGGAACAGGGAGATGGACCTGGTATTGCAGCACTTCCAGGAACGGTGCACCCCCCTCCCTTAACGTGTTGAAAACAGACCATGTAGGTGCTGATTTCTTGATCTCGCCATGCTAGTGTGCAAATTGCGTATATGTTGACTGAGCCCCTCTAACCAGGTGCGCATTTCTACTAATCATGCGCTATGACATCATTTACACACTTGCCCAACTTCTCTTTTTGGAACTTTGGCCGTGTTTGAACTTTTCGCCACTGTCTAGCACTTTCCTTTTGAGGTCATGTTATATGCATCTCACTGTAAAATGAATTGAACCGGTACCTGTTGAGTGAGACCACTAGCTGCCAGTTCAGTCAGATGAAGAGATCCATTACCCCAACGTGAAAATCCACTCTGCATAATTTCTGCCGCTGTTTGCCACAGTCGGGTCTGTGCCGATATGTCAAAAGAAAGGCAAACACTCTTCATATGGTTGCGCTTTATTTATAATATTTTCTTCTTTCCTTTAGTTTCAAACAGAGAAGCATGCGGATATATTTTTAACAAAGTGTTGTTCACACTCCAGACCAATAGGTGGCAGCAGCGGGCGGAACACGCCGTGTCTCTAATGTGAGGAGACAGGCCTGTTTTTTAGTCTTTCCGCTGATTTTTTTCTTTTAAATGCAGATCAAACAACACTTGATTGCAGTGTCATTTATCTTTGTCTGGTGTGAACTCACTTAGGTTTTTGCCTCATTTATTGGAGATCAATGGACAGCCTGGCCTTGTTAGCTTAGCTTTTACTATGGATATACAGCATGACGTGATGAGATATGTGCCCATTTCTCTCAGTAAAATGTGAACAAGTTTTTTTTCAGTCTCACTACAAAAGTGTCTCTTGTATATTTGCGTCCTGTAGATTATCAGAGCCTTTATAGTGTGTGGTTCTGGACTGGTCATTGCTATACATTGCCAGCACCATCACCTATCATCGTATGACCGTGAATGAGGCCCCTGTGTGTGAGGTGTACAGCTCATACTTACCTGGCAGGGAAGATACCATGATCAAGGTATATCGCTCTTGTGGCCAGTGTATGAGCTTTGTCACAGTCGTGCGGTGTAAGGGACCCAAGGCAGTCACAGTTCTCGTGTACTCCGAGAAANGGCTTCAACACCTGCCTTCTACCATCCAGTTGGGGCCCAACAGGGGCTACGTCTTCTATGCAGGGCAACCAAAGACCTGCAGGAAGTGTGGCTCCACTCGACATCTGGCTGCCGACTGCAACGTCACATTCTGCAGGAACTGTCAAAGCACTGAACATACCACCAAAGACTGTGACCAGCCAACAAGGTGCAACCTCTGCAGCTCTAGTAGCCACACTTTCCGAAGCTGCCCCCGGTCTTATGCCAACCGTGCTAGACATCCCACGTCTACAGATGACACTGAGTTTCCACCAGCAGAGGAGCGGCCACCCCCGGAGGGACCCGACCCCACTGACAAGACTTATCCAGGGCCAGCAGGTCAGGAGCAACCACCCCCTCGGACCTGGGTGCCACCAGCACCGACCTATGACCAGGAACTACCCCAGGCAACCCTAGCTTCGACCAACACCCATGCCACCTCTGAGTCAACCATCCGCCAAGACCTACAGGCAGCGCTCTTCCCTCGAGAGGCAGAATCTGATGAAGTGACTGGTGAGCTGGGGGCCAAGGAGGATGAGGAGGAGGTGGTCTATTCAAGCCAGACAAAAACTGAAGCTCCAGACAGGCAGGTGTCTTTCTGGGGAGTTCGAGCCCATCAAGGACGTACATCCGAACCGGCAGGGTCTGCTGGTAACTGAACAAGAGAGGACCGTCTCCCAGGTGATGCTCCAGGAGGACCTGCCACACGGCCAACCAGACTCGGCCCCTGAGGAGTGCCGCCCACCCAGTGCCACACCATCTGACTGCAGAGACCTCCTAGACCTAGGCCTCCAAGACCTGTCCTCTCTGGGTGGTGCTGCAAGCTCTTCCACCCCCTCCTCATCCAACGAGAGCACACCACCTTTGAAACGGGCCAAGGGGTTCTCAGGGACCCCCTCCACCAACGTCCCAGATGTAGAGGTATGGTCCAACGCCCATATGGGTGGCTCCCGAAAAGATAAGAAGAAAAGGAAGAAGCAGAAACTAGTATGTGCTTGAATAGCTTGAACCTGTATAATTCTTCATGCTAAGCTGCCCCCTGACCCCTGCACCCCACTTTCTTCTCTTCATGACTTCTCTCTCTGTTGCGTCACTCAACACCAGAGGGCTGAATGATCCCCTAAAATGTCTTTCAGTCTTTACTTTCCTACAAGCAGAGCCTAGTAACATTTTCATGGTACAAGAGTGTAATATCCCATACAGAGATAATTATAGAGAATTTGAAGAAAGATGGACTTATGGACAATCAGTGTGGTCTGGTGACAACCAAAATAGGTCATCTGGGGTCGGAATCCTTTTTAAAGGTCCTAACTTTAATGTGCAAAAGGTGCAACGCATCAGGGATGGGAGGATTTTGTGTGTTGATGTCTCATATCTCAGTGTTAATATGAGAATTATTAATGTGTATTGTCCAGCTGAGCTTAAAGAGCGTTTAGAGACTATGAATGAGATACAGCCATTATTGTTGTGTAGCAGAGCGGTAATCCTGGGGGGAGATTTTAATTGTCTGGTTGAAAAAGAAGA